>NC_057797.1:112483865-112666529 GCF_018294505.1 Triticum aestivum | reverse complement strand
CTAATTTGTATAGAACAAATGATGACCATGTATTAAAAAAATCAAAATTGTATTTGAAAAATGTTAATCAAGGATTTTAAAATGATAAATGTGTATAGGAATAAAATGTTGTCATGTATTAAATATGTTAATCTTGTATTTGAAAAATATTAAGCAAGCATTTGATTTTGTTAATGTGTATGGAAAAAATATTGACCAGGTATTTAAAAAATGTTAACCAAATATTAGAAAAATGCTAAATGTGTATTAGAAAAAGTTGATCATGTATTTAGAAAATATTAATCAACCATTTATAAAAATTATACAATTATTTAAAAAATGTTAATCAAGCATTTGAAAAATATTAAATTTGTATAGAGATACTGTCGATCATGTATTAAAAAATGTGAATGTTGTATTTGAAAAAAGTTAATCAAGCATTTCAAAATGCAAAAATGCGTATAGAGAAAATGTAGACCATGTATTAAAAAAAGTTAATATTGTACTTGAAAAGTGTTAATCAAGCATTTAGAAATATTTAAAATATGTATAGAAAAATGTTGACCATGTATTACAAAATGTTAAACTTGTATGTAAAAAATGTTAAACATGTATTACAAAAATGTTGTTGACATATACAAAAGAATGTGGAATGAAAGCCAAAGAAACAAAGAAAAATAAAAATAACAATGAGAACCAAAAGAGAAACAAAATAAACCAAAGGAAAAACAAAACAAAAAACAAAACGAAGAAACAAGTGCAAAAAGAATGAAAATTAGTGAAAACCGAGGAAAACAAAAAAGAATGAAAACAAAGAAACTCGAGAAAACAAACAAAGAAAAATAACAAAAGAGAAAAAACCAATGAAAACCAAGAAAGAACAAAAATAAACAAAGGGGGAAAAATAAGAAAAATCATTAAGAACCATAAAAGAAACAAAGAGAATCGGTAAAAACAAAGGAAATAGAAACCAAAGAAAAAGTGCTGAAGAAACAAAAGAAAACCGAAAAAATAAAAATAAAAAGAAATGGAATAGCAGAAAAGCCAGTACTCCCGCCGAGCAAGCGAGTGATCTTTTTTTTCTTTAGACAAATCTTTTCTTAGGGGAAGCGAGAGATCTGACCTTTCTTTTGTCTTACCACACTCTTTATTACGGAACATAGACAAGGTTGATGGGAATTCAATTTAGGTCCAGAGTATTAAGGAGCCACATATGGCGTCCCAATGAAAATCCAAGATCATGCTTAGCGAGGTTGTGTGCCTCAATATTGGTATCTCGTCCTTCGAAGATGAAGGAACATCTGACAAAGTGTCTTGATGCCGCTATAATCTCCTTGACAATGCTTGCACACTGGCCTCCCATACCTTCTTTGATGGCATTTACCATACTTTTGCAATTTGATGCCATGAACACATGTGACAGAGAGAGGAGTGCTATACTCGCTATAAGCGAGATATAGCATTCGCGCTGTTTTGGGGTCACGGCAAGGAAGATTGAGAACCCACCCAAGCGGCCGACAACGGGGACGGCCCAAGCCCAAGCTTGCTACAATTCCGCGCGATAAATATCACAACGACCTTCTCTTCCCCCTGATCCCTCAAAAAAAAAAAAAACCCTTCTCTTCCTCCTTTTGTTCAAAATTTGAACGGCGCCGCCATCCCCCAAATCGCCCCGTTTCCCCACCAATTCCCCACCCCACCTCGCTCCCCCAAGGTCGGCAGCCGGAGCGAGCGCGATGGCTGAACCCAACTCGTACGAGGAGCAGCGCAGGAGGCAGGTGGAGGAGAACAAGCGGAAGCTGGAGGAGCTGCGCCTGCACCGCCTCTCCGCCGCCGTGCGCGAGGCCGCCGTCAAGCCCATGCCGGTCAGTTCCACCCCTCCTTCCTCACAAAAGAGGTGCTTCGCTGTCCGGTTCCTTACCCCGTCTGATTTGCTTGGTGCGGCAGATCCAGGAGCTGAAGCTGCGGTATCTTCGCCCGCCGCCGCCCCCGACCCGGCGGTCCGGCCGCGTCGCCAGTCTCCCCAAGCAACCTGATTACCGCGACAAGAAAGCCCCGAGGTACACCCATGTCTCACCCAAACTGTTCCTCCCATCGAAATTTGTGATGCATAGGAATATGGATACTTATACAGGTCTAAATCTTGCTTAATTTCAACAGGGCATATGTTAATAGAAGGGGATTACCACCTGATCGTGTGTACGCGACCGACGAAGCTAGAGACTACGCCTTCACCAAGGCCAAAGAGCTCAATAACCTGCTGTCCTCTGCTCACCCCTCCTTCATCAAGCCCATGACCCATTCTTATGCCACGGGTAGCTTGCTGGTAAAGCAAGAAGACTACAATTGACGATGCATTATTTCCATCCCATCTAGACGGTAATGGCTTACTCGATGTTGATTTGGCCGGATATCTTGCAGACAATCCCGCGGCAATTCAAGAAGAGCTATCTCCCACGGTTTGATGAGATGATCTTTCTGGTGGATGAAGAGGATGGGGAGTTTCCCATGCCTTACATTGCCCAACATGGTGCCATCGGCACTGGGTGGAAAATGTTTGCCATCGGCCACAACCTAGCTGATGGTGATTGCTTGGTGTTCCAGCAAGTCCAGAGGACAAAGTTTAAGGTGAGATTCTAGAAGTTGTTCTAGAGCCATGTTTGGAACTCGAGGTATCTCTTAAAAGTTAAAACCACATGCGGTTTGAGTTGATAAGTCATTTCTTATGGACTTCAAAATGAGCATTATATGATTCTAAAGCTTCTAAAAAAATTGATTGCTGAGTTACTGGTGTTATCCACATGAATGTTCACATTTTAAGTTCGATGTTTTTGTGCAGTCAAACAATGATGTGATGTTGATCGAGTTACTGCATTTCGAAACTGGAATACAAATGAACAAAAAGGGATCATTAAGACATAATGATGGGGACGATCCATGTATATTAATTTACTATGACTAACAATGCAACCTCTATTACATAAATGATGCAGGTCTACATAATTAGAGCAAGTTCCTACTACGAAAAGGACCACTGTTGACGCCTTTAGATTCAACTATTGCGACCACAACAGGTAAGTTGATCTTACCATCATCTCACTGGTTCGCAATAATTCAAGTGTTAAAAAATATAATTCATTTCTGTGTGCTATGTAACCATTTCTTTTTACTATGATGCTTCGTGCCTCAACCTTAATGATTCTTTCTCCATTTGATTTCCAAGATGTTCTTGAACAGTTTACACTTTTACAGTTTACCATACAATAGTCTTGAAGAGGAAATTCTGGTTTACCATTTTTTTTATCCCTAGATGCTCCTTGTTTTGCTGTTGTGCACGGTAGTTAAACTATGACGGTTTAAACATCATGTTGAAGGTTAAACAGTCAATTTCTATAAAAGAATTAACAATACTCTATGAATCATTACTTCCAAACTTATTCCACTTCTCTGTAGCCATGTTAAGTTGTTCAGTACTCCGCCATCAACCAGCACCTGTGCAAAGCAGTATATTGTAGAGATGTAAAGTTGCTATTTTGCCTTTGTGAGCGCCGAACATTAGCCTGACTTGGATATCATGTTTCGGTTCCCATAAAAATTATACTCCCTCCGTCCCATAATATACGGAGGGAGTAGTATCCATCTTTTTTTCCTTATAAATTGTGTAGACTAATACATGTAGAACTGAATCAAATTAGTTGCTTCACCTTAGCTCCCGCAAAAAAAAAGTTGCTTCACCTTAGCCTTTATACTATCTAATAACTAATTGGTTTGCTCAGTGCCTTGCAGGATGGAAATATATGACTGAAGCGAAGATCAATGTGTCATGTGGGGCACGTCCTACAGGCGTGGGCCATGCGGCCAGGAGCAGCAGCCGTCGGCCGCATCAGGCGAGGCGTAGGCTGGGCAGGAGTCCTGGTCCTGATACATTAGTTCCTAGAATAAAAGACTAGTTTGTTATGTATAGGTTTCTAGTTTGTTAGCAGCCCATGGGGCCTTTATATATCGTATAATCAGCACCCTTTGAGGGCAAGCAATAAAGTTATTATCTCCTACCTCTTCCTCCGTCTCCTATCCTCTCCTCCCGCACCATTGAGCAGCCAGGCAAAAACCCTAGCGCTCCTATCCACCGGGACTACGAACTACGTAGTCGAGGCCCCGCTGTCTTGGGCACTGAGGCCCTTGACAACTTGGTATCAGGTTCCAGCCGCTCCTCGGCCTCCTCCACGCTGCGCCCGCCGCCCCGCCCACCTCCATCGCCGCCATCCGCCGCCGCCTCGGTTTCTTCCGCCATGTCGGAACCCACCACCGCTGATTTGGCCAAGATGATCGAAGCCCTGACTGCAACCGTGACATCCCTGCAGTCGTCCGTGGCAGCCCTCCAGAAGGAGAAGTCGGCCTCCTCGTCAGCCGCCGATATCAGCCACGACGGACAGCACCACAACGATCGGCCCCCGCGGTTTCAGAAGATGGACTTCCCCAGCTGTCCTGAAGTTTAATCTATTAACATGGAATGAAGAATGGTAGTGGAAACAAAGTATTTCATTTGGTTGGGTCTTTGTCTCTAGAAACTAGAAAATGTACCCTTTTCAGACCTTAAATGTATTCACCTATGTATTTTTGGGTATATTCGCTTTTAAATTATTTAATGTGCCGATGCTTTGGCTTCTGAACATACTTTTTTTTGGCCGATGCTTTCGCTTTTGAACATACTATACAGCTTTTTGTAATGCATGTCGTATAGTATGTTGTATTTTTTTGATGTAATCATGCATGTGTATGCACAGTCATTGTGTCAAGATGTTATCACAACAAAAAAAATGTTGGGATGCCAATCACAACAATTTTTAGTGTCCCACCACAATCGTTTTTGTTCCTACCACAACAGAACATTTTTCAGTTGCAATAGTCTATCACCAGTTCACCATGGTAGTATTCTTTGGCGAGATAACCATTTGCTATGGAATAAACCAAAGCATCATCTTATTATTGTAACAGTGCCATTTGGGGTGTATTGCAACTGGAAAAATCCTGTAAGTGAGTATATTTGCAAATCCTTCATTAACTGATTAGTAGCCTTTTCGCAACATCAACCTAGTTTTCCTAATAATTAATCCTACTTGACTAATAATTTGAGGATGCTAAGGTGATGACACTCTAGAACTGTTTTTAATGCACCATACAACAAATGAGAATCACCATCAGCCATTAAATGTCTAAAAGCTTCAAACTTAAGTACTCCCTTTCTTCCAGTTTGTTAGGTCCATCTAAAAAACAAAAATTTCTTAATTGTAAGGCGTGGTGTCTTGGGGATAGGCAAATTTCGTGCACTAAATTATGCCAAACTTTGATTCTCAACATAGAATCAACCATTGCGCCATGGGTCGTGCGTGTAACATTAATATGCTCTTAGGGCATCTCCAATGGCGACCTCGAACCACCCGCATACGCCCGGACCGAGCAGTCCAGACTAGTTGTGTCATCCAACGCGGTCTTGTATCTGTCCGCCGAGCGGTCCGGTCCATGTTTTCCCAGCAAACTGGAACCAAACATGCACAGGGGGGCTTGCGGGAGTTCACATAGCAGACACGTACGACTCCGGTACCCCCGACCCACCCAAAAGGCAGGCCGAGCCCATGCTTTTGTAGCTGCCTGCCCTGTTTCCTCGGCAAAATCCCCACTCTCTTCTTCCATCCCGCTGCTCTCCACCCAATTCCCGCCATTTTCTCCCACTCTCTTCTTCCCACCCATTGCCACCGCCGCATGGAACTGGAGGAGAGCCTGCCAGAGATGGAAGAAGTGGTGGAAGTGCTGGAGGATCCGAACATCGCGCTCGTCCGGAAGATCAACTTAGCGACGCTGCAAAATCGCTGCGTCAAAGTCGTCGCGTCAAAGCAAAAGCCATAGAGGAGGAGAGCCTCAAGAAGCGGGCCACTGGTGGAGGGCGTGTTGGTGCCAAACTAAAGGAAATATGCCCTAGAGGCAATAATAAAGTTGTTATTTATATTTCCTTATATCATGATAAATGTTTATTATTCATGCTAGAATTGTATTAACCGAAAACTAAGTACATGTGTGAATACATAGACAAACAAGAGTGTCACTAGTTTGCCTTTGCTTAACTAGCTCGTTGAATCAATGATGGTTATGTTTCCTAACCGTAGACATGAGTTGTCATTTGATTAACGGGATCACATCATTAGAGAATGATGTGATTGACTTGACCCATCCGTTAGCTTAGCATGATGATTGTTTAGTTTGTTGCTATTGCTTTCTCCATAACTATACATGTTCCTATGACTATGAGCTCATGCAACTCCCGAATACCAGAGGATCACTTTGTGTGCTACCAAACGTCACAACGTAACTGGGTGATTATAAAGGTGCTTTACAGGTGTCTCCGATGGTGTTTGTTGAGTTAGCATGGATCAAGATTAGGATTTGCCACTCCGATTGTCGGAGAGGTATCTCTGGGCCCTCTCGGTAATGTACATCACTATAAGCCTTGCAAGCAATGTAGCTAATGAGTTAGTTACGAGATGTAGCATTATGGAACGAGTAAATAGACTTGCCGGTAACGAGATTGAACTAGGTATTGAGATACCGACGATCGAATCTCGGGCAAGTAACATACCGATGACAAAGGGAACAACGTATATTGTTATGCGGTTTGACCGATAAAGATCTTCGTAGAATATGTAGGAACCAATATGAGCATCCAGGTTCCGCTATTGGTTATTAACCGGAGACATGTCTCGGTCATGTCTACATAGTTCTCGAACCAGTAGGGCACGCACGCTTAACGTTCTGTGACGATCGGTATTACGAGTTTATGTGTTTTGATGTACCGAAGGTAGTTCGGAGTCCCGGATTTTATCACGGACATGACGAGGAGTCTCGAAATGGTCGAGACGTAAAGATCGATATATTGGAAGCCTATGTTTGGACATCGGAATGGTTCCGGGTGAAAACGGGAGTATACCGGAGCACCAGGAGGTTACCGGAACCCCCCCCAGAGGTATATGGGCCTTATTGGGCCATAGTGGAAGGGAGGGGAAAGAAGCAAAGGAGGGGGCGCCCCCCCGAGGGAGTCCTGGACTAAGGGGTCCTCGGACGTCTGGCCTGATATCCATGGGCCGGACTGATGGGCTGTGAAGATCGAAGACCATACTCGTGTCCGGATTGGACTCTGCTTGGCGTGGAAGGCAAGCTTGGCGACCGAAGATTCCTTTTTATGTAACCGACTCCATGTAAACCCTAGATCCCCTCGGTGTCTATATAAACCGAAGGGGATAGTCCGGAAAGGACACCACATATACTCATTACCATATTCCTAGGCTAGACTTCTAGGGTTTAGCCATTACGATCTCGTGGTAGATCAACTCTTGTAATACTCATATTCATCAAGATCAATCAAGCAGGAAGTAGGGTATTACCTCCATAGAGAGGGCCCAAACCTGGGTAAACATCGTGTCCCCTGTCTCCTGTTACCATCGATCCTAGACGCACAGTTCGGGACCCCCTACCCGAGATCCGCCAGTTTTGACACCGACGTTGATGCTTTCATTGAGAGTTCCATTGTGCCATTGGCAGAAGGCTCGATGGCCCCTTCGATCGTCAATAATGACGCTGTCCAAGGAGGAACCTTCCTCCCCGGATAGATCTTCGTATTCGGCGGCTTCGTACTGCAGGCCAACTCGCTTGGCCATCTGGAGCAGATCGATAGGTATGCCCTTGGCCATCAGGTCAGATTCGGGAGCTTGAATTACGTTGCGGACATCCGTAGAGATTTGATCTTCGACGGATTCGAGACCACGGCAGCCGCTCCCCATTGCCTCGATGAACATGGCTTAAACTTGTCATCGGGCAACACCCAGGAGATAGCTCCTGTAGCAGCCCCGGCTTTAAATCTGGAGCAGATCAAATCGCCCGATGATGGGAAGCTTGACTCCATCACGGGGGCTACCGATTCCGCGGTGTTGGAGCCGCACGCAGATTCATCAACGAAACCCCGGACTCGCCTCTGATGTCGAACTCTGAACCCTGCGAGCCCGCATATACCAAACTCGATTGGTTATCGATCTTCAAGTTCAGCGCCGCGGATGTCTTCCAACACGCGCCCATGGGTGACATACTAAAATCGCTAAAAAAACCTATCCCTGGCAAACGACCCGTCGCCGAACTATGTTCGGTTCGAACTTTCAGCGGACGATGGAGAATTTTGTTTCCCACCCGCCACCCAGCTCGTAGCCACTGTGGAAGACCTAACCAACACGCCCGATCCCTGCCCCGAAGACATCGACGGTTTGGACGACAATGAGGGGCAAGGCCAGAGCTTATTACCCGCTCGACACGGGAAGACCACTTCCTGGTATGACATGTGTATGAAGGATACACCTTACGGCGCTCTCGATGATGATAAGGAGAATCCGGTCGAGAATAAATCGCCTGGTACACAGCCCGGAAACTGGCACCCTAGGCCACATCGCCCAAGAGAAAACACTACCAACACTAGAGAAGACGACACCCCGGAAAACAAAGACCCTGATGAGGTAGAATCTGAACAGGATGAACAGGAAGGCGGGCAGGGCAGCTCTGATGAACAGACCACATATGGGGACTCGGAGGACAGCAATTATCTCCCACCCTCCGAGGAAGAGGAGATCCTCGGCGATGAAGACTTTATCATGCCCAAGGAACCTCTCGAGCAGGAGCACTTTAAATGCCAGCTTATAGCCACTACAAGGAGCCTAAGAAAGAAGCAGCTGCAACTTCAAGCAAGCCAAGATTTGCTCAATGATAGATGGACTGAGGTCTTGGCCGCCGAAGAACACGGCCTTCGTAGCCTAGCCAAAAGCCACCCAAAGAATAGGTGGCTCCCTCAATATGATGGCAGGGCGATGGAGCCCATACCACCATCGAATAACGCGGCGGGCAGACCATAGTTCGGTCCAGTCAAAGCAGCAGCCCAAGCAAAGCACCATACCAACCAATCCGGCCGTCAAAACAAAACAACTCGGAGGAATACCCGCGATATCAACCAATACACTGAGGGTAGAGCAGGACATACACGATCAACGTACAGATCACGAAGATATATCCCGACCGGCGATGATGGTCGCCTATTCGGACGCTATAAAGCTGACCATGCCCGGGCCGTACACCGTAAACGGAACCCGCCTGAGGTGCTTCATAGTGTGGCCCAACATAGAGGATCCGCACACCCTCTCTGCTTCACTAACGAAGTAATGGAGCACGAATTCCCAGACAGGTTTAAACCCATCAACATCGAATCATACGATGGAACAATAGATCCCGCGGTATGGATCGAGGATTACCTCCTTCATATTCACATGGCCCGTGGAGACGACCTCCACGCGCATTAAATACCTACCTTTCAAGCTTAAAGGGCCATCTCGGTACTGGCTAAACAGTTTGCCAGAAAATTCCATTGGCAACTGGGAAGATTTGGAAGATGCCTTTCGAGGCAATTTCCAGGGAACATATGTCCGGCCATTATATGCCGATGACTTAAGTCACATTGTCCAGGAGCCCGGCGAGTCAGGCAGGGAGCTCTGGACCAGGTTCTTAGTCAAAAAGAACCAAATTGTCGACTGTCCGGACGCAGAAGCCTTTGCGGCCTTCAGACACAGCGTCCGGGACGAATGGCTAGCGCATCACCTCGGCCAGGAAGGACCCAAATCCATGGCAGCCCTTACCGCTCTAATGACCTGCTTCTGCGTGGGAGAAGACAACTGGCTGGCTCATAAAAGCAACGACGCTAGCAGCCCGAGCACCTCCGAAATCCGAGATGGTAACGACAAGCCACGACAAACCGAAGACAACAGTCACAGTAATATACGCGACACAGCGGTCAACCTGATATGCCAGCTTGTCAGAAGCCCGGTCAATGGAAGAAGACACTAAAGGCAAACCAGGATGGACCATCCACCCTCAACAGGATATTGGACCGACCTTGTCAGATTCACAGTCAACCTGATATGCCAGCTAATCATACCAACCAAAACTGTTGGGTCTTCAAGAAGGCAGGTAAGCTTAACGCTGATCACAAGGGGAGGAGGCCACCGGGCGATAAAGACGACGGATCGGCTCACCAGCAGAACGCCAGGGGCCATAAATAGTTTCCCTCCGACGTTTGACTACTCTCGGAATGCGAATAGCAGTCCGTCTTCCGCCACTCACATACTGTACTGGCAAAATTTGTACCACACGTACATCACTACGCACTCAAGATACCATGGGCATCGGCGGAAGCATAATACGGACACCCTGCAAGCATTCCCGTAACATTTTCTATCTGCTTACTTTATTTTTCTGTATCATCCCTAAATAACAGGTGACTAGCCGGACAACATCTACAACAAACTCTATCGGAGTCCAGATCTGTACGCTCACCTAAGGGGCTACTTCCGTTAAGGATTCCCCTCCTCGAGGACGGGCGACGCAGACGTGCGACAGGAGGTCCAAAAATAACTTTTTGTGGACCGCACTCTTTATTCCGAGCCTGTACTATGCCCTCTTTCCTCTAATCCCGACCCCGTGCATATCAAATGGCCGGGTTCGCGGTCTTTTCCTTATAATAATAATAATTATTATTATTATATATTTACATAAATTTACCATTGGCACATCGCTCCGTTCTTAGTAAGTCTCATCCGAACAAATTTTATACTCTTCCAACAATAAGTACGGCCTTAACGGCTGCTCTGCAGATACACCTCGGCATACTCTGCCAGGGGCTCGACATGGGAACGAATGAGCTGCCAGTAAAAGTCTGAACAACTCTATAGCGTACTTCGGTGTTGCAAGTTTGGCCTTATATGCATCAGCTCCGAATCATTGTCTTGGGTCAATAGTTGGGTTGCCCGGCTCCTATGTTTGCTACCCTACGTTCCACCCTATCGGCTAGGGTAGTAAAGGGAGAACTAGTGCGATTGTGCCCTGGCATAGACTGGATGAGCACCTCAGTAGAGAAAGCCGAAAACTGACTGTCATGATGCGGCGAGAGTGATAACCCACAAGTATAGGGGATCGCAACAATTTTCGATAAGTAAGAGTGTCGAACCCAACAAGGAGCTAAAGGCAAAACAAATATTCCCTCAAGTTCTATCGACCACCGATACAACTCTACGCACGCTTGATGTTCGCTTTACTTAGAACAAGTATGAAACTAGAAGTACTTTGTAGGTGTTGTTGGATAGGTTTGCAAGATAATAAAGATTACGTAAATAAAAAGTAGGGGCTGTTTAGGTAAAGACACAACCAAGTTAGTTTTAGTAAAGAGCTTTTTGTTACGAGAAAGTTATGTGTCCCTAGGCAATTGATAACTAGACCGGTAATCATTATTGCAATTTTATTTGAGGGAGAGGCATAAGCTAACATACTTTCTCTACTTGGATCATATGCACTTATGATTGGAACTCTAGCAAGCATCCGCAACTACTAAAGATCATTAAGGTAAAACCCAACCATAGCATTAAAGTATCAAGTCCTCTTTATCCCATACGCAAACAACCTACTTACTCGGGTATATGCTTCTGTCACTCACGCCACCCACCATAAGAAAATCATGAACATATTGCAAACCCTACAACGGGGATCCCTCATGCTTGCGCGACACAGAGAGCACCATAGGACAGCACTAATAATAAAACATGCAACTCAAACGAATCACGATCATCAAATAACCCATAGGACAAAACGGATCTACTCAAACATCATAGGATAGCCATACATCATTGGGAATAATATATAGCGTTGAGCACCATGTTTAAGTAGAGATTACAGCGGGTAAGAGAGAGGTTACACCGCTGCATAGAGGGGGGAAGAGTTGGTGATGATGGTGGTGAAGTTGTTGGTGAATATTGCGGTGATGATGATGGCCCCCGGTGGCACTCCGGCGCCACCGGAAGCAAGGGGGAGAGAACCCCCTCCTTCTTCTTCTTCCTTGAACTCCTCCCTAGATGGGAGAAGGGTTTTCCCTCTAGTTCTTGGTCTCCATGGCATGGGATGGGCGAGAGCCCCTCCGAGATTGGATCTGTCTCTCTCTGTTTCTACGTTCCCTGATTCTTCCCTTTCACCGTTTCTTATATTCCCGGAGATCCATAACTCCGATTGGGCTGAAATTTTAACACGATCTCTATCCGGATATTAGCTTTCTTGCGGCGAAATAAGGGCATCAACCGCCTTATGGGGTGGCCACGAGGGCCCAGGGCGCGCCCCCTGCCTCATGGCCCCCTCGAGCATCGTCTCGCGTTGATTTTTCTTCCCAAAAATCACATATATTCCAAAAAAATATCCGTCAGTTTTTATCCAGTTTGGATCCGTTTGATATGGATATTCTGCAAAACAAAAAAACATGCAACAAACAAGAACTGACACTGGGCACTGGATCAATATGTTAATCCCAAAAATAGTATAAAAAGTTGCCAAAAGTATATGAAAGTTGTAGAATATTGGCATGGAACAATCAAAAATTATAGATACGACGGAGACGTATGCATCCCCAAGCTTAATTCCTTATCGTCCTTGAGTAGGTAAATGATAAAAAAGATAATTTTTGATGTGGAATGCTACCTAGCATAATCTTGATCACATATCTAATCATGGCATGAATATTAAGACACGAGTGATTCAAAGCAATAGTCTATCATTTGACATAAAAACAATAATACTTCAAGCCTACTAATAAAGCAATCGTGTCTTTTCAAAATAACATGGCCAAAGAAAGTTATCCCTACAAAATCATATAGTCTGGCTATGCTCCATCTTCACCACACAAAATATTCACATCATGCACAACCCCGATGACAAGCCAAGAAATTGTTTCATACTTTTGACGTTCTTAAACCTTTTCAACTTTCACGCAGTACATGAGTGTGAGCCATGGACATAGCACTATAGGTGGAATAGAATGGTGGTTGTGGAGAAGACAAAAAGGATTAGATAGTCTCACATCAACTAGGCGTATCAACGGGCTATGGAGATGCCCATCAATAGATATCAATGTGAGTGAGTAGGGATTGCCATGCAACAGATGCACTAAGAGCTATAAGTGTATGAAGCTCAGACTAAAAACTAAGTGGGTGTGCATCCAACTTGCTTGCTCATGAAGACCTCGGGCGTTTGAGGAAGCCCATCATCGGAATATACAAGCCAAGTTCTCTAATGAAAATTCCCACTAGTATATGAAAGTGATAACTCAAGAGTGTCTCTATATGAAGAACATGGTGCTATTCTGAAGCACAAGTGTGGTAAAAGGATAGTAACATTGCCCCTTCTCTTTTTTTCTCTCATTTTTTTGTTTTTTTTTGTTTTTTGTGGGCTTCTTTGGCCTCTTTTTTGGGCTTCTTTAGCCTCTTTTATTTATTTTTAAAGTCTGGAGTCTCATCCCGACTTGTGGGGGAATCATAGTCTCCATCATCCTTTCCTCACTGGGGCAATGCTCTAATAATGATGATCATCACAGTTTTATTTACTTACAACTCAATATTACAACTCGATATCTAGAACAAAGATATGACTCTATATGAATGCCTCCGACAGTGTATCGGGATGTGCAATGATCTAGCATAGCAATGACATCAAAAAGCGGACAAGCCAAGAAAACATCATGCTAGCTATCTTACGAAAATGCAAAGCAATATGACAATGAATGCTCAAGTCATGTATATAATGATGATGGAAGTTGCATGGCAATATATCTCGGAATGGCTATGGAAATGCCATGATAGGTAGGTATGGTGGCTGTTTTGAGGAATGTATATGGTGGGTTTATGGTACTGGCGAAAGTTGCGCTATACTAGAGAGGCTAGTAATGATGGAAGGGTGAGAGTGCGTATAATCCATGGACTCAACATTAGTCATAAAGAACTAACATACTTATTGCAAAAGTCTACTAGCTATCAAAACAAAGTACTATGCGCATGCTCCTAGGGGGATAGATTGGTAGGAAAAGACCATCGCTCGTCCCCGACCGCCACTCATAAGGAAGACAATCAATAAATAAATCATGCTCTGACTTCATCACATAACGGTTCACCATACGTGCATGCTATGGGAATCACAAAGTCCAACACAAGTATTTCTACAATCCACAACTACCCACTAGCATGACTCTAATATCACCATCTTTATATCGCGAAACTATTGCAAGGAATCAAACATATCATATTCAGTGATCTACAAGTTTTATGTAGGATTTTATGACTAACCATGTGAATGACCAATTCCTGTCATCTCTCTAAATAGATATAAGTGAAGCAAGAGAGTTTAATTCTTTCTACAAAAGATATGCCCACACTCTAACAAATATAAGTGAAGCAAAAGAGCATTCTACAAATGGCGGTTTTCTATGTGAAGAGAAACAGGCAATCCAAACTTCAATAGATATAAGTGAAGCACATGAAGCATTCTATAAAGCCATACTCAAAAGATATAAGTGAAGTGCAATGAGCATTCTATAAATCAACCAACGACTATCTCATACCAGCATGGTGCGTAAAATAAAAAGTGAAAACTAAATGCAAAAGACGCTCCAAGATTGCACATATTGCATGAACGAAACGAATCCGAAAACATACCGATACTTGTTGAAGAAAGATGGGATGCCTTCCGGGGCATCCCCAAGCTTAGACGCTTGAGTCTACTTGAATATTTACTTGGGGTGCCTCGGGCATCCCCAAGCTTGAGCTCTTGCCTCTCTTACTTCTTCTCACATCGAGACCTTCTCGATCATCGAACACTTCATCCACACAAAACTTATATAAAGGAACGGAGGGAGTATATGTTACTTTGTGATCACTACTAAATTACAAATCATTATTAATTAAAATTGGCTTTGATATACCTTGGGATCCGGGTGGATCCATTACTTGAGCACTATATGCCTAGCTTAATGGCTTTAAAGAAAGCGCTGCCAGGGAGACAACCCGAAAGTTTTAGAGAGTCATTTATTTCTGTTGTGTGCTTTTATAAGGTTTAAAAATAAAAATAATGTGCCAAGGTTTGCCTTTAGGATGTTTTAGATTGCTTGTTGGTTTGTACGGTGCAGGACAGAAACTTTGGCTGTAGTGCGTGATTTTACATTTTTTTTACTGGTACATCAAATGGTTCTGATTCTTTTTGCTCTGTATTTCTATACAAATTTTTTATTTTTCCTAATTTTGGAAGAATTTTTGAAGTATCAGAAGTATGGTGAATGTTCATATTATTACATACTATTCTATTTTAGACAGATTCTATTTTTGATGCATAATTTGCTTGTTTTGATGAAACTATCGAATTATATCAGTGGATTAAGCCATGGAAAAGTTATATTATAGTAGCTACAATGCCAAAACAAAATATGAATTGGTTTTCAACAGTACTTAGAGTAGTGATTTCGCGATATAAGGTGTATTTGTTTTTTGATAAAATTCCACAATGTAAGGTGCATTTGTTCTAATTCCTCGTAATTCCGATCTTGGCCCTCCAGAAAAAGGAAAGTATCTCTCCCCTGATTGCATGTATCTCTCCTTGTAGAGAAAGAATAGGAAACTATCTCTCTCCCGATTCCATGTATCTCTTCCTTTCCTATCCTAAATGATTTACTTGCTGCTAATCTATGAATTAGACAAGGGTAATTTCATCCTAAATAGTCCATAATTATGTGCCTTGGTTAACGTGCTGAAAATAATACACCTTAGATAAAGGAATGGAGGGAGTATCATGCAACAACGAAGTCTAACTCTTTTCCTATGCATCAGCATGTCATAAAAGAACAATTCATGCACACATAGTAAATGCCAATGCATAGTATAAACAGTTTCTTGCAATTTTATCGTGTTGGAAACATAGAGAGGTGGAGATATAGTTCCTCTCTCATAATAATTGCAAGTGGGAGCAACAAGCACATGCATATTATATCTATCAAAATCATCATGTGTAGTAGTAAAATGCAACCCATCAATATAATCCTTAATAAGTGCAAACTTCTCCGATATAGTGTAGTCGGGAGAATTCAAAAAGATAATAGGACTATCATGCGTGGGTGAAATAGCAACAATTTCATGTTTAACATAAGGAACTATAGCAAGTTCATCTCCATAGGCATAATTTATATTTGCATCTTGGCCACAAGCATAGCAAGCATCATCAAAAAGGGATATTTCAAGAGAATCAACGGGATCATAACAGTCATCATAGCAATCATCCTTCGGTAAGCACGAAGGGAAATTAAACAACGTATGAGTTGAAGAGTTACTCTCATTAGAAGGTGGGCACGGGTAGCTAATCCGCTCTTCCTCCTTTTGTTCTTCGCTCTCCTCATCATCTTTTTCATCCAATGAGCTCACAGTTTCATCAATTTCTTCTTCCATAGACTCCTGCAAAATATTAGTCTCTTCTTGGACAGCGGAGGAGTCCTCAATATATGGTTCAACATAGGCATTAGAAGCATAATTATCATAGCAATATTTAAGTATGGCAAATTTTTCAGATTTGTAAAGAGTAGCATCATACTTTTCAATCAAAGAAGCAATTTCGTAAGCACCCTTAAAAGCAACAAATTCTTCAATTTGTTGAACATCATAGTAATTATAAACACCCTTAGCATACGAAGATATGATTCCATTATAACTAAACTCACATTGATAGGGAAGGTGTTTCTTAGGGTCTTCAGAACAACAAGTAATATCATATATTTCACATAAATTCCAAGCATAGCATTGCAAACTATGAATTTGATCCAGTAAATGTTTCCCCTTTTCAGATATACGGCGTCGCACATAACAAGCATGCTCACCTAAGGATTTGCCCTCAACTAAGCTAGTTGGGGTTTCAGCACGAGCACATAGGGATCGAAGATGATCCATGTAATAAGCTTCAGGAGTGTGATAGATTTTAAATGGTTCTTCAACCATTGGTTCAGTAGGTACAACTAATTTTTTTGGTATTTTGCGTTTCCTACCCATAACTAAAGATAGAAAACAACTAAGAATAGCAAATAAAAATTACTTAGTGATAAATCAAACAAGCACACACGATAATATTCACCCCACACTATTGATCCCCGGTAACGGCGCCAGAAAAAGGTCTTGATAACCCACAAGTACAGGGGATCGCAATAGTTTCAAATAAGTAAGAGTGTCGAACCCAACGAGGAGCTAAAGGCAGAACAAATATAACCTCAAGTTCTATCGACCACCGATACAACTCTACGCATGCTTGGTGTTCGCTTCACCTAGAACAAGTATGAAACTAGAAGTACTTTGTAGGTGTTGTTGGATAGGTTTGCAAGATAATAAAGATTAAGTAAATAAAAAGCAGGGGCTGTTTAGGTAAAGACACAACTAAGTTAGTTTTAGTAAAGAGCTTTTTGTTACGAGAAAGTTATTTGTCCCTAGACAATCGATAACTAGACCGGTAATCATTACTGCAATTTTATTTGAGGTAGAGGCATAAGATAACATACTTTATCTACTTGGATCATATGCACTTATGATTGGATCTCTAGCAAGCACCTGCAACTACTAAAGATCATTAAGGTAAAACCCAACCATAGCATTAAAGTATCAAGTCCTCTTTATCCCATACGCAAACAACCTACTTACTCGGGTATATGCTTCTGTCACTCACGCCACCCACCATAAGAAAATCATGAACATATTGCAAACCCTACAGCGGGGATCCCTCACGCTTGCGCGACACGGAGAGTACCATAGGACAACACCAATAATAAAACATGCAACTCAAACCAATCACGATCATCAAATAACCCATAGGACAAAATGGATATACTCAAACATCATAGGATAGGCATACATCATTGGGAAATAATATATAGCGTTGAGCACCATGTTTAAGTAGAGATTACAGCGGGTAAGAGAGAGGTTACACCCCTACATAGAGGGGGAAGAGTTGGTGATGATGGTGGTGAAGTTGTTGGTGAAGATTGCAGTGATGATGATGGCCCCCGGTGGCACTCCGACGCCAGCGGAAGCAAGGGGGAGAGAGCCCCCCTCTTATTCTTCCTTGACCTCCTCCCTAGATGGGAGAAGAGTTTCCCCTCTGGTTCTTGGTCTCCATGGCATGGGAGGAGCGAGGGCCCCTCCGAGATTGGATCTGTTTCTTTGTCTCTCTCTGTTTCTGCGTTCCCTGATTCTGCCCTTTCACCATTTCTTATATTCCCGGAGATCTGTAACTCCGATTGGGATGAAATTTTAACATGATCTCTATCCGAATATTAGCTTTCTGGCGGCGAAAGAAGGGCATCAACTGCCTTACGGGGTCGCTACGAGGGCCTAGGGCGCGCCCCCTGCCTCGTGGCCCCCTCATGCACCCTCTCGCGTTGATTTTTCTTCCCAAAAATCACATATATTCCAAAAAAATCTCTATCAGTTTTTATCCCGTTTGGACTCCATTTGATATGGATATTCTGCGAAACAAAAAAACATGCAACAAACAGGAATTGACACTGGGCACTGGATCAATATGTTAGTCCCAAAAATAATATAAAAAGTTGCCAAAAGTATATGAAAGTTGTAGAATATTGGCATGGAACAATAAAAAATTATAGATACGACGGAGACGTATCAGAGAGCTGGTCAACCACTTGACTACTTGTTGGAATCCTTAGTGATTCTCTGTGTAACATGAAGGATTTTTTTCAGATCAGATATGCAGGGCACCACACGCAGCATACACACCAGGGGCTATGTCGTAGCCCCTCCGTAAAACTCCTATGGTTAAGTGAAAGTGTTAACGCCTTATAGTCCGATTGCCTGGTTCGCCTCATTATCACCTCCTTCATGAACCAAGACGTTGGATAAAGAGTGATTAAATGCTTTTCCCAACACCCCCGTACTTCCTACGAGGGGGCTGAAGCCGACGACTGGAAAACTTTCAAATTATATTAAAACAACCGCACAGGAGGAATTCAAGCTTTCGAGCAAAACACAAATAGATTAACTATAAAGTTGTCTTTTACAATCATCATACACCTCACTCGAACATTATGTTTTTCGAACATTGACCCTCTATCAAGCGGGCAGCCTCCAGGACGTCTTCAAAGTAACTCTCTGGTTCCGAACGGTCCCTGCCCCCAGGCGGACCCTTCGTAGCGATGTCAACGGCCTTCATCTTTCCCCAAAATGTCTTGACTCGGGCAAGGGCCATCCCGTGCACCTTCAATGCACGCCGACCGCTTCACAGCATCTATTCGCGGCACCACGTCGACAAGCTTCTGCACCAAACTGAAATAACTACTCGGTGCAGGGTCGGTTGGCCACAGCCGGATTATAACATCCTTCATGGTAGCACCAGATACCCTATGAAGTTCGGCCCACTGGGACATCTGCTCATTAAGCAGCAGCGGGCACGACGCACCGAACTGTGACCAAAAAAGTTTCTCCGTTGCATATCCAGCTCACGCTTGGTAATACTGTGCTGCATCAGAAGAACTCTTCGGCAAGTCCAAATACTCATCCGGAGAACTCCACACTTGGTTCAGCTGAGCATAGTCCGGGTCACCGAACTTAGTCTGCAGCAGAAAAGGCTTTCCAGCCACTATCTCTTTCGCCTGCCGAACTTCCTCACAAAGTGCTCTAGACTCTGATCGCGCTTCTTTCGCCTCTTGTCGGGCCTTGTCTAGTTCGGCCGCTAAGGCTTTATTCTCATTTTCAAGAAATTCGCAGCGGCCAGCAGCGTTCTCCAAAGCGAGTGTCATCGTGGATACCTTCTCCTCGCCCTGGCGTCGTGCAACTTGTTCGGCCTTCAGTTCAACCGATGCCTCTTTAGCAGCAGCATCACTAAGCCGGGCCCGCTCCTTGGCCCGGACTAGCTCCACCCGAAGAGCCTCCACGCGGCAGCACCATCTGCATGGTATGCACATTTAATATACATCACTTTCCCGCGTCAAGCACACTGGTGTAAAGAATGCTCGAAAATACATACCTTGCGAGTCGTCAAGATGCCATGTTGATCAATGCAATGTCATCCTCCGCAATATCCAACTTTTGCTATAGTTCGGCCACTTCCGTACTCTGGGCAGCCACAGGAGGGGCAGCAGCCTGTATTTCAAATTAAACCAAGGTTAATACCTGAGCATATCTCTTTGATCCTCTGACCGCTTCTTCGGAAGCCAATCCGAGTCTCAGGGGCTACTACATATACAACAGGTGCATTCTGTCAATAAAATTCAATTGACAAGACTACATCACAAACCTCAAAACCTCGTAGAAGGCTCGTAAAAGCCTCGTTCAATCCACTCTTCGCGGATAGAATCCTTTTAACCACCATAGCCATCAAAGTACGATGCTCTTCTGAAAGGGATGCTCATCATAGCAAGTCCGTCAGCGGCTCCGGCACCCTCGGGTCTTCGGAAACCGCCGCCGAAGTATGACCTTCCCGTGAAGGATTCCGCTTACTTACCTCCAGAATCGTCTCCGGCTATAAACCGGACGGTTAAGGGACTCCAGTCTTGATCCTGGAACCCCGAGTAACAGAGGCGCCGCCTTCAGGTAACGCCTTCTCTGTTTCTTGTACCAGTTGGTGTTTGGGAGGAGCCCTTCGAGACGATACCTCGGTATCATCCCCCCTATCGGGCGATGGGGCCGGAGAAAGCGTATTACTCTCCATCATCTCCGGAAGAAGATCTCTCGAGGAGGAGAACGATTGAGAAACACCAGGCGTTAACCTACGTGTATGAACATATATCGGATGATTACTTCACTAATAGGAAAAGAATGAGGTGTGTTCAAAGTACCCCAGCCTCGCTTATGGTCTGCCTCGAGGCTCGTCCTCGTCATCAAACTCTACGGCAACCTGATACGTCTCCAATGTATCTATAATTTTTGATTGCTCCATGCTATATTATCTACTGTTTTGGACATTATTGGGCTTTATTATCCACTTTTATATTATTTTTGGGACTACCCTATTAACCGGAGGCCCAACCCAGAATTGTTGTTTTCTACCTATTTCAGAGTTTCACAGAAAAGGAATATCAAACGGAGTCCAAACGGAATGAAACCTTCGGGAACGTGATTTTCGGAACGAACATGATCCAGGAGACTTGGACCCTACGTCAAGAAATAAAGGAGGAAGCCACGAGGTAGGGGGGCGCTCCTACCCCCCTCCCCCCAAGCGCGCCCTCCACCCTCGTGGGCCCCCTGTTGCTCCACCGACGTACTCCTTCCTCCTATATATACCTACGTACCCCCAAACAATCAGAAACGGAGCCAAAAACCTAATTCCACCGCCGCAACCTTCTGTATCCATGAGATCCCATCTTGGGGCCTGTTCCGGAGCTCAGCCGAAGGGGGCATCCATCACGAAGGGCTTCAACATGAACACCATAGCCTCTCCGATGAAGTGTGAGTAGTTTACCTCAGACCTTCGGGTCCATAGTTACTAGCTAGATGGCTTCTTCTCTCTTTTTGGATATCAATATAATGTTCTCCCCCTCTCTTGTGGAGATCTATTCGATGTAATCTTCTTTTTGCGGTGTGTTTGTTGAGGCCGATGAATTGTGGGTTTATGATCAAGATTATCTATGAACAATATTTGAATCTTCTCTGAATTATTTTATGTATGATTGGTTATCTTTGCGAGTCTCTTCGAATTATCAATTTGGTTTGGCCTACTAGATTGATCTTTCTTGCAATGGGAGAAGTGTTTAGCTTTGGGTTCAATCTTGTAGTGTCCTTTCCCAGTGACAGTAGGGGCAACAAGGCACGTATTGTATTGTTTCCATCGAGGATAACAAGATGGATTTTTTTAAATCATATTGCGTGAATTTATCCCTCTACATCATGTCGTCTTTCTTAAGGCGTTACTCTATTTTCATGAACTTAATACTCTAGATGCATGCTGGATAGCGGTCGATGAGTGGAGTAATAGTAGTAGATGCAGGCAGGAGTCGGTCTACTTGTCTCGGACGTGATGCCTATATACATGATCATACCTAGATATTCTCATAACTATGCTCAATTCTGTCAATTGCTCAACAGTAATTCGTTCACCCACCGTAAAATACTTATGCTCCTGAGAGAAGCCACTAGTGAAACCTATGGCCCCCGGTTCTATCTTCATCATATTAATCTTCCAATACTTAGTTATTTCCGTTGCTTTTATTTTACTTTGCATCTTTATCACAAAAATACCAAAAATACTATTCTGTCATATCTATCAGATCTCGCTCTCGTAATTGACCGTGAAGGGATTGACAACCACTTATCGCGTTGGTTGCGAGGAGTTATTTGTTTTGTGCAGGTACGAGGGACTCGCGCGTTGCCTCCTATTGGATTGATACCTTGGTTCTCAAAAACTGAGGGAAATACTTATGCTACTTTGCTGCATCATCATTTCCTCTTCAAGGAAATCCAACGCAGTGCTCAAGAGGTAGCAAGAAGATTTCTGGCGCCGTTGCCAGGTAGTCTACGCAAAAGTCAACATACCAAGTACCCATCACAACCCTTATCTCCCGCATTATATTATTTGCCATTTGCCTCTCGTTTTCCTCTCCCCCACTTCACCCTTGCCATTTTATTCGCCCTCTCTCTCTATCCTCCCTCTCTTTCTCTATTTGCCTCTTTTTTCCTTTTGCACTTTCTGCCATCATGTCTGAAATTGGGGAAATTATTGTTGATATGGACAATAATAATATCATTAAAAATTCTGACGCTCCTGCTGAAGAACCCCCTATCTTACATACAAAAAAATTCCGTATTGGTAGTGGTAATATTATTGGAAAAGGAGTTACCCAAGATTTCTTTACTTGTGCCGGTGCTTTGCCTTCTATGGGTAGTTCTATCCTTCATAGAACTAGTAGTCTTGCGGACGCTATTGCCATGCTTGTAGTTGAACTTGAAAGATAATTCATGCACATGCACCCTTGCATACAAAGGATTTTCCTAGAATTTTCTAATATTGAGCATTCTTCTGTTAAGCGTGCCGCTACGATCTTCTTGGCTCATGAGTTCAGATTCATAATAAAAGAGGCCAAAGAAATCTTTGTGCATTATAGGGTGGACGCTTGCCATCCTCCCATAGAGGCTATCCTTTTTGATCAAGAAGAAATAATGCGTTTTCAATCCCTAGACTATGTTGCTTTCTATGAAAATCTTAGAAAAAGGGTTCCTACCAATGTTTTAGTTGATAGAATTTCTGAACTTAATGATGATTTGGCCATTCGAAATAATGAACTAGGATATTCTCTTGAGTTTAGGCTCACAAAGTTCTGTCAAAAGAATACTTATAATGATGAATTGGTTGTGCAATACAAAGGGCCAACGGAGGAACCTATACCTCCCAAGGTTGATCTTGGGGACTTTTGTCCCATTAAATTTAGACCTTTTGATTACTTTTGCTTGCCTCAAATAAAACTTGCTGCCGAACGTAGAGAATATGAAAAGAGTTTTAATGATCTATCTTACTATTATGGCAATACCTAGATCTATCCTGGCTTTTTATGCCTAGCTAGGGGCGTTAAACGATAGCGCTTGTTGGGAGGCAACCCAATTTTATTTTTATTCCTTGCTTTTTGCTCCTGTTTAGTAATAAATAATCTATTTTTCCTCTGTTTTGGTTGTGTTTTTTGTGTTTAATTAGTGTTTGTGCCAAGTAGAACCGTTGGGAAGACTTGGGGCAAGTCTTGATATCTTGCTGTAAAAAACAGAAACTTTAGTGCTCACGAGAACTGCTGCCATTTTTATTTGGAAAATTCTATTTAGTTAATTATTTTTTAAGATGATTAATAGATAAATTTCTCACGTCCAGAAATTTATTTTAGAATTTTTGGGGTTCCAGATCTTGCTCTAGTTACAGATTACTACAGACTGTTCTGTTTTTGACAGATTCTGTTTTTCGTGTGTTGTTTGCTTATTTTGATGAATCTATGGCTAGTAAAATAGTTTATAAACCATAGAGATGTTGGAATACAGTAGGTTTAACACCAATATAAATAAATAATGATTTCATTACAGTACCTTGAAGTGGTCTTTTGTTTTCTTTCGCTAACGGAGCTCACGAGATTTTCTAATTTAAGTTTTGTGTTGTGAAGTTTTCTAGTTTTGGGTAAAGATTTGATGGATTATGGAACAAGGAGTGGCAAGAGACTAAGCTTGGGGATGCCCATGGCACCCCAAAGATAATCTAAGGACACCTAAAAGCCAAAGCTTGGGGATGCCCCGGAAGGCATCCCCTCTTTTCGTCTACTTCTATCAGTAACTTTACTTGGAGCTATATTTTTATTCACCACATGATATGTGTTTTGCTTGGAGCGTCTTGTATTATTTGAGTCTTTGCTTTTTAGTTTACCACAATCATACTTGCTGTACACACCTTTTGAGAGAGCCATACATGATTTGGAATTTGTTAGAATACTCTATGTGCTTCACTTATATCTTTTTGAGTAATATAGTTTTGCTCTAGTACTTCACTTATATCTTTTAGAGCACGATGGTGGATTTGTTTTATAGAAACTATTGATCTCTCATGCCTCACTTAGATTATTTTGAGAGTATTAAATAGCATGGTAATTTGCTTAAATAATTCTAATATGCTAGGTGTTCAAGATTAGTAAATTCTTTCTTATGAGTGTTTTGAATTCTAAGAGAAGTTTGATGCTTGATGATTGTTTTGAGATATGGAGGTAATAATATCAAAGTCGTGCTAGTTGAGTAGTTGTGAATTTGAGAAATGCTTGTGTTGAAGTTTGCAAGTCCCGTAGCATGCACGTATGGTAAACGTTATGTAACAAATTTGAAACATGAGTTGTTCTTTGATTGTCCTCCTTATGAGTGGAGGTCGGGGACAAGCGATGGTCTTTTCCTACCAATCTATCCCCCCAGGAGCATGCGTGTAGTGCTTGGTTTTTGATGACTTGTAGATTTTTGCAATAAGTATGTGAGTTCTTTATGACTAATGTTGAGTCCATGGATTATACGCACTTTCACCCTTCCATCATTGCTAGCCTCTTCGGTACCGTGCATTGCCCTTTCTCACAATGAGAGTTGGTGCAAACTTCGCCGGTGCATCCAAACCCCATGATATGATACGATCTTTCACACATAAACCTCCTTATATCTTCCTCAAAACAGCCACCATACCTACCTATTATGGCATTTCCATAGCCATTCCAAGATATATTGCCATGCAACTTTCCACCATTCCGTTTATCATGACACATTCATCATTGTCATATTGCTTAGCATGATCATGTAGTTGACATAGTATTTGTGGCAAAGCCACCGTTCATAATTCTTTCATACATGTCACTCTTGGTTCATTGCATATCCCGGTACACCGCCGGAGGCATTCATATAGAGTCATCTTTTGTTCTAGCATCGAGTTGTAATCATTGAGTTGTAAATAAATAGAAGTGTGATGATCATCATTTTCTAGAGCATTGTCCCAAGTGAGGAATTAAAAAAAGGGGGGAGAGAAAGGCCATAAAAAAGGGAAAATAAGTCCCAAAAAAAGAGAGAAAAAGAGAGAAGGGACAATGCTACTATCCTTTGCCACACTTGTGCTTCAAAGTAGCACCATAATCTTCATGATAGAGAGTCTTTTGTTTTGTCACTTTCATATACTAGTGGGAATTTTTCATTATAGAACTTGGCTTGTATATTCCAACAATGGGCCTCCTCAAGTGCCCTAGGTCTTCGTGAGCAAGCAAGTTGGATGCACACCCACTTAGTTTCTTTTGTTGAGCTTTCATACATTTATATCTCTAGTGCATCCGTTGCATGACAATCCCTACTCCTTGCATTAACATCAATCGATGGGCATCTCCATAGCCCATTGATTAGCCTTGTTGATGTGAGACTTTCTCCTTTTTTGTCTTCTCCACATAACCCCCATCATCATATTCTATTCCACCCATAGTGCCATGTCCATGGCTTGCGCTCATATATTGCGTGAAAGTTTATAGGTTTGAGATTACTAAAGTATGAAACAATTGATTGGCTTGTCATCAGAGTTGTGCATGATGAGAGAATTCTTGTGTGACGAAAATGGAGCATGACTAAACTATATGATTTTTTAGGCATGAACTTTCTTTGGCCATGTTATTTTGAGAAGACATAATTGCTTAGTTAGTATGCTTGAATTATTATTATTTTTATGTCAATATGGACTTTTATCTTGAATCTTTCGGATCTGAATATTCATACCACAATTAAGAAGAATTATATTAAAATTATGCCAAGTAGCACTTCGCATCAAAATTATCCTTTTTATCATTTACCTACTCGAGGACGAGCATGAATTAAGCTTGGGGATGCTTGATACGTCTCCAACGTATCTATAATTTTTGATTGCTCCATGCTATATTATCTACTGTTTTGGACATTATTAGGCTTTATTATCCACTTTTATATTATTATTGGGACTAACCTATTAACCGGAGGCCCAACCCAGAATTGTTGTTTTTTTTGCCTATTTCAGAGTTTCATAGAAAAGGAATATCAAATGGAGTCCAAACGGAATGAAACCTTCGGGGACGTGATTTTCGGAACGAACATGATCCAGGAGACTTGGACCCTACGTCAAGAAATAAAGGAGGAAGCCACGAGGTAGGGGGCGCGCCCTCCACCCTCGTGGGCCCCCTGCTGCTCCACCGATGTACTCCTTCCCCCTATATATACCTACGTACACCCAAACGATCAGAAACGGAGCCAAAAACCTAATTCCACCACCGCAACCTTCTGTATACACGAGATCCCATCTTGGGGCCTATTCCGGAGCTTCGCCGGAGGGGGCATCCATCACGGAGGGCTTCTACATCAACACCATAGCCTCTCCGATGAAGTTTGAGTAGTTTACCTCAGACCTTCGGGTCCATAGTTATTAGCTAGATGACTTCTTCTCTCTTTTTGGATCTCAATACAATGTTCTCCCTCTCTCTTGTGGAGATCTATTCGATGTAATCTTCTTTTTGCGGTGTGTTTGTTGAGATCGATGAATTGTGGGTTTATGATCAAGATTATCTATGAACGATATTTGAATCTTCTCTGAATTCTTTTATGTATGATTGGTTATCTTTGCAAGTCTCTTCGAATTATCAGTTTGGTTTGGCCTACTAGATTGATCTTTCTTGCAATGGGATAAGTGTTTAGCTTTGGGTTCAATCTTGCGGTGTCCTTTCCCAGTGACAGTAGAGGCAACAAGGCACGTATTGTATTGTTGCCATCGAGGATAACAAGATGTTTTTTTATCATATTGCATGAATTTATCCCTCTACATCATGTCATCTTGCTTAAGGCGTTACTCTGTTTTCATGAACTTAATACTCTAGATGCATGTTGGATAGCGGTCAATGAGTGGAGTAATAGTAGTAGATGCAGGCAGGAGTCGGTCTACTTGTCTCGGACATGATGCCTATATACATGATCATACCTAGATATTCTCATAACTATGCTCAATTCTGTCAATTGCTCAACAGTAATTCGTTCACCCACCGTAAAATACTTATGCTCTTGAGAGAATCCACTAGTAAAACCTATGGCCCCCGGGTCTATCTTCATCATATTAATCTTCCAATACTTAGTTATTTCCTTTGCTTTTATTTTACTTTGCATCTTTATCTCAAAAATACCAAAAATATTATTCTATCATGTCTATCAGATCTCACTCTCGTAAGTGACCGTGAAGGGATTGACAACCCCTTATCGCGTTGGTTGCGAGGAGTTATTTGTTTTTTGTAGGTACAAGGGACTCACACGTAATCTCCTACTGGATTGATACCTTGGTTCTAAAAAACTGAGGGAAATACTTACGCTACTTTGCTGCATCATCATTTCCTCTTCAAGGAAATCCAACGCAGTGCTCAAGAGGTAGCACAACCTTGCTCGCCCGGCCCAAGCCGCTCGACGAGAGCGTTTTTCCTCTCTTGGAAGTTTTCCCCTCCTGATCTTCAGAGGCGGCCCTCTTCTTGCCTTGGAGGACCCCCTCCGCACTGTCGCCCTTGGGCAAAAGAACTTCCGTTTCCCTGAACGCGGCCACCTGGTACGATGTCGGAACCAGCATCCTTGTCAGCAGGTCGGTTGCAGGGCCTTCGGGAAGAGGCGCTGGACACCAGATCAGCACCGCTTTCTTTATCCAGTCCTGTACAGGGAAGGATTGTTCAATGTCTTGTTAAGAGATACCTGAATGGAAGGTGCTCGGATACCGAATACTTGCCGAAGTGTCTGGATGATTGCAATCAAGGCCAACGTCTTCGGTGGTGTCCGGTCATTGCTCTCGTTCCCCGAAATATAATTTCCACATTCCTTCATGCGTAGTGCCGAAGAAGTGCTGTAGGGTTCGCCGCCCTTCTGGGTTAAACTTCCACATAGAAGAGGCCGCTGCTGACATGGCAGGATCCGGCGGACTAGCATTATTTGAACGATGTTCACAAGATCGATGCCCTTCTCGATAAGGCTTCGGATGCGACTTTGCAAAGTCTGCACTTCATTGATGGATCCCCAATCCAGTCCCTTATTGATCCATGAAGCGAGCTGAACTGGAGGGCCGGGCCGGAATGCAGGTGTAGCCGCCCACTTGGAGCTCCGCGGCTCATTGACATAAAACCACCCCTGCTGCCACAGGTCTGAATATTTGGCGAAAGATCCCTCGGGCCAAACCGCGCCGGCCAGTTTGCCTATTATGACGCTGCCGCACTCTGCCTGCTCCTCCTCTGCCACCTGCGGCCTCACATCAAAGGTCTTGAGCCACAAGCCGAAGTGCGGAGGAGTCCGGAGTAAGGCCTCACACGTGACGATAAATGTCGAGATGAGGAGAATAGAGTCCGGGGTCAAATCGTGAAAATCTAGCCCATAGTAGAACATGAGCCCCCGGACGAAGGGGTTAAGCGCGGACCCTAGCCCGTGAAGGAAGTGAGACACAAACACAACCCTCTCGCCAGATCTGGGGGTCGGTATGACCTGCCCTTGCGCCGGAAGCCGATGAAAGATTTCCGAGGTCAGGTACCTCGCTACGCGAAGCTCCGCAATGTCCTCCTCTGTGATAGAAGAAGCCACCCACCGGCCCTGACAGTTGGATCCGGATATGACTAAGGCTGGTGATGATTGGAACCCGAGGGTTGGAACTTGGGGTGGCTGGGGTTGAGGAAGGAGCAAGCGCAAGGGAAGAAGAAGAGACATGCTCTCTATAAAAAGGCCCCGGATATTGGGCGTCTCTCCCAGGGTCTCTAAACTTACCTATCACCAAGGAGTTGTACCTAGGGGATGGTTGGGTTACCCACTCCTGCATTAATGAAAATCCCGTAAATAAAGGGACACGATCTCTGCCCTGATGAGACGTGCCAGTAAAACCGTACCCCGAGACATGGGGTGGCTCGCTAGCTGACGGTTGGAAATAGCAACCAGGAAGGCATGATGTGATGTCATAAACAATTATCAACAAGTTGAGCTCATGGGATATTATACTCTCTACACACAGGTCCGGATATACTTACTTCGCCCGAAGACTGTTTTGGAGTTCGGAAGGAGGGAACCCGCCTTGCAATGCCGAAGACAAATCTGCGCGCCGGACTCCTCCTCATTGAAGCCAGGTTCACGGGCTATTGAGGGAGTCCTAGACTAAGGGGTCCTCAGACGTCTGGCCTGATATCCATGGGCCAGACTGATGGGTTGTGAAGATCGAAGACCATACTCGTGTCCGGATTGGACTCTGCTTGGCGTGGAATGCAAGCTTGGCGACCGAAGATTCCTTTTTATGTAACCGACTCCATATAAACCCTAGATCCCCTCGGTGTCTATATAAACCGAAGGCGATAGTCCGGAAAGGACACCACATATACTCATTACCATATTCTTAGGCTAGACTTCTAGGGTTTAGCCATTACGATCTCGTGGGAGATCAAATCTTGTAATACTCATATTCATCGAGATCAATCAAGCAGGAAGTAGGGTATTACCTCCATAGAGAGGGCCCGAACCTGGGTAAACATCGTGTCCCCTATCTCCTGTTACCATCGATCCAAGACGCACAATTTGGGACCCCCTACCCGAGATCCGCCAGTTTTGACACCGACACCCCCCAAGCCCAATCCGAATTGGGAGGGGGTCGGCCCCCCTTTCCTTCCTTCTTCCCTCTCCTTCCTTCTCTCCTAAAACCAACAAGGCAAGGGGGGAATCCTACTACTGGTGGGAGTAGGACTCCCCTTGGGGCGCGCCTAGGAGGCCGGCCCCTCCCCCTCCTCCACTCCTTTATATATGGGGGAGGGGGCACCCCATAGACACACAAGTTGATCATTGATCTTTTAGCCGTGTGCGGTGCCCCCTCCACCATAATCCACCTCGGTTATATCGTAGCAGTGCTTAGGTGAAGCCCTATTCCGGTAGCAACATCATCACCGTCATCACGCCGTCGTGCTGACGAAGCTCTCCCTCGAAGCTCTACTGGATCTTGAGTTCGCGGGATGTCACCGAGCCGAACGTGTGCAGATCACGGAGGTGCCGTACCTTTGGTGCTAGATCGGTCGATCGTGAAGACGTACGACTACATCAACCGCGTTGTCATAATGCTTCCTCTTACGGTCTACGAGGGTATGTAGACGATACTCTCCCCTCTCGTTGATGTGCATCACCATGATCTTGCATGTGCGTAGGATTTTTTTGAAATTAATGTGTTCCCCAACAGTGGCATTCGAGCCAGGTTTATGCGTAGATGTTATATGCACGAGTAGAACACAAAAGAGTTTTGGGCGTGGGTATATACATATTGCTTGCCATCACTAGTTGATTCTTGATTCAGTGGCATTGTTGGATGAAGCGGCCCAGACCCACATTACACGTACACTTATGCGAGACTTGTTCTTGATACGTGAGGGAGTCCTGGATTAGGGGGTCTCCAGACAGCCGAACTATGTCCTTTGGCCGGACTGTTGGACTATGAAGATACAAGATTGAAGACTTCGTCTCGTGTCCGGATGGGACTCTACTTGGCGTGGAAGGCAAGCTAGGCAATACGGATATGTATATCTCCTCCTTTGTAACCAACCTTGTGTAACCCTAGCCCCCTCTGGTGTCTATATAAACCGGAGGGTTTTAGTCCGTAGGAGAACATACAATCATACCATAGGCTAGCTTCTAGGGTTTAGCCTCTCCGATCTCGTGGTAGATCAACTCTTGTAATACTCATATCATCAAGAATAAATCAAGCAGGACGTAGGGTTTTACCTCCATCAAGAGGGCCCGAACCTGGGTAAAACATCGTGGCCCCTGCCTCCTATTACCATCCGCCTTAGATGCACAGTTCAGGACCCCCTACCCGAGATCCGCCGGTTTTGACACCGACATTGGTGCTTTCATTGAGAGTTCCTCTGTGTCGTCGCCATTAGGCTTGATGGCTCCTACGATCATCGATAGCGTTGCAGTCCAGGGTGAGACTTTTCTCCCTAGACAGATATTTGTGTTTGGCGCTTCGCATTGCGGGTCAACTCGCTTGGCCATCTAGAGCAGATCGAAAGTTATGCCCCTGGCCATCAGGTCAGGTTTGGAACCTTAAACTACACGGCCGATATCCGCGGAGACTTGATCTTCGACGGATTTGAGCCCCTGCCTTGTGCGCCACGCGGTCACGATGAGTACGATTTAGCTCTACACTACAAGAAAACTGTTATTCCATGACGGATTTCCGATGACGTTCCTAGGAACCGTCATGATCGATGACGGATTTCTCTTGTCTGTCATGAAATCCGTCACGTATTAGTTAGATGAGAACAAGCCGGACGACCGTCACAGATACCGTCAGGGATCGACCAACTATACACCAGGCAGACCGTCATGGATGCCTCATGCTGATGTGTCATGTGTGTCAGACTCACACATTTGCGGCTTTATTTTTTTAGTTGTTCGAATCGTCACGGGCGGCCTTCTGGTGGTTCTTTTAGATTAGGAAAACGGAATGAATGATGCTCTTGCACCGTCCCGATGTCTTGTTTTAGGATAAAACATGGTCTGCTATTAGTGCGTCGTCCCAACGTTGGGCCACTGTAAGTCTTTTTTTACCCAAACAAAACTGTATTGGTTTATGTATTTGTAAAAACTGAGAAGTGGCTCGTGGGGATCTTACTAGGGACCTCACTCTTATATATATCTACTAGTCCTCCACCGTCGAGTCCCTCAAAAAAAAAAGAAGTCCTCCACCGCCGAGGAATGTCTACGTTTCTATCTCCTTACTTTTTTTGCGCAATTTCTATCTCCTTACTAAGTTCGTACATAACATGAAACAAGTTTTTTAGTTAAAGAAAAGAGATTGAACGGGGAATCAGACCACGTAGCATTAAAAAAACATTGTAGCACTAACCCGTACTGTACTTACTTAACGTTGATGTAAAATAAACATTCGTAAAAAGACAAGCCCAATTTTTACATAAAACGAGCAAAGTTTTTCAGTTCAACAATATGTTTTTTTTGCGAAGAGACACCAATACTTATATACTGTGCTACTTGACGTTGATATATAGAAAATGTTAAATCATCTATAAAATTATTGAAACTCCAAGAAAACAGAATACATGTAACAGTTCTATAGGGGTCCGCCGTGGCTTTTAATAAAAAAAAGAACCACACATGAATGGAACTCGAACCCGAGACATGAATTTTAAGCGGTTAGCTCCGCCCCAGGGCAACTATATTGTCCTGATATGAATAGGATTTTTCATTAGTAAAGTATACAAACGCCGCAAAAATGCTAACGAAGGCCGAGCTCCACTGAGCTCATTTTCAAAAATAAATTTGGGAGTGCGAAAAATTCCAAATTTATTTGTGAAAACATGTGCTCATGTATACTGCATATATGCAAAATTTCATAGCATTACACTTTTACATGTGGCGTACAGGAAAAACACAAATACACACTTTAAATGGGCTTTTATTTTTGTTATTGGGCCGGAAGTTTGCCTTTTTTGTACAACATACAAATCACAAGATTTTTTGACGAAACTCAACACGTTCCTAAGGAATACATATATGTTTCCATGGATTTTTATTCTATTTTTTAACTATTAAGTATGCTTTTTGATATTTTCAAAATAACGAGCTCACTGGAGCTCGGCCTCTAGAAATCCACACTCACATACCGCCACACTTATAAGGTTGTGGAACGAATCAGATACATGTGGCTTTGAATAATCATATTTGTTTGAAAGAATGTTTCTATGATCAAAACAAATGCCCAACTTGTATTTTAAAAATGTTTAACATTTTTGTAAAAAGAATTCAACCATGTATCTTGACAAAAAATATGTTCAAACATGTATTTTGAAAATAATGGTCATCATGTGTTTCAAAAATGTTCAAACATGTATTTTGAAGAATAATGTTTATCATGTATTTAAAAAACGTTCAACGTGTATAAGAAAATATTATGTGTGCATACGAAAAATGTACAAGTATAAAGGTTTTTTTGAAGTTGTTCAAATCGTCATGGACGGCCTTCTGGTGTCTTCTTTAGGAAAGCAGAATGTTGCGAATGCGTGTCCCGGCGTTGCCTTTTTAGGAAAATAACGAGTCAAGTTTTTTAGTATGAAAAAGGTGATTGAACGGGGATTTGAACCACGTAGCCCTAACATCTCCATTCCAATGAACCAAGTTCTTACATATAACGAGCCAAGTTTTTTTAGTTTTTTATAGTACTTTTCACGCGTAGGCAACAATATGTTTTTTTCTTTTGCGAAAAGACAACAGTAGTTATGACAATATGACTTAACGCCAATGTATAGAAAACATTCGTGAAATTTCCTATATTTATTTTGCCCATCTTATGAATTAATAACATTGTTCCATGCCAATTTATAAGAATTGTCTACCATATTTTGGTATTATTATCATTTTTACTAATATTTTGACAATTCTATGGGGGTATACCACATGTTTTAATTAAAAAAGAACAGCACATGAATGGAACTCGAACCGGAGAAATGAATTTTAAGCGGTTAGCACCTTCAAACTTGACAACTTGTATTTTAAAAAATGATTATTTAAATATGCTAGACCTATACTAAATGTTTTCAGTGTGTACAAACATGAAAGTTTTCCTTGAGTTATATGAAATATCCTCACTCATGTATCCATTTGTGAACAGCATGTATTCCAACTTTCATCAAATCTTCTCAATTTTTATGCTAAGATTATGCACCCGTAATTGTATTCCATGAAAAATTACATGAGTTGTTTTATCACCTTTAGATATTATTATCATTTTTTCTTGATAAGTTGCAAATAGAAGTTTAAATTATCCCTGACAAACCATTGATCTTTTCAACTTTTTGTAGGCATGAGACAAAATAATAACAATCTATAGTCCAACTTTCTTGAAACATTCTTGAATTATGCCAGGTTCATGGACGCATAATATGGCTCCAAAAGAAAGTTTTAATTACCGTTAAAAAACTATTGAAGGTAATGTAATATGTTCCATACGAAAAATGTTTGTATTACGGGAAAAACTAGTTGCACTTTGTGTACAAACTGAACAATCTCTAGCGAAGTATTAGGATTTCGAACGAAAACCACCGCCTACAACCCAGAATTCTATTTTTTTCACATCATTTATCCTTCATTTTCTATCTATATTTAATACACAAGATTGAAACTCCCATGCTCAAATTTGGTCAATTTTGGAGTTGGTTTGCAATTTCTAAAACATTAGTAGATTTTCTCGCCATTATAAAGGAAAAAGTGCTCTTCTATTCAAAGTAATGTGCAAATGAGTAACATGTGCACATTTCTTTAATATAATCTACTAGTATATATTGAATTTCTTTTTTGTTTACTAATAGTGGTTTGTATGTATAATGTTTATAACACCCGAATATTTGAGCATTATTTTTATTACTTACATATGTTTTTCAAAATATCTTGAAAAACTAACATGTGGAAAATGGGCCACAGAAACTACAACCCAACGAGCGTCTTGAGTACAGTACATTAAGGCTTTTATCTATATTATACATCAAAAAGTAGTGTCTGACTATAACTCAAAATCTGGATCATGGACCTTGTAATGTCTAAATCATAATCATGACTCCAAAAATGCCTATTGACATGTACCATGCAATGTAGTACTCCCTCTACCCCAAAATGTAAGATTATTTGACGGTGTCATAGTGTCAAAAATAATCTTACATATTGAGACAGAGGGAGTATTAAAGGGCGAAGGAGGCCACGTCAGCATATACCGAAATGTCCAACAGAACACACCACAGAAAAGACCAGAATAAAAGAGGGTTGCTGCAACATACAATAGGCGGTTTCGATCCCTGTTTCATACGGAACAGGTGATCCAGACCTGTGATGTACTCCCTCTTAAAAAAATATAAAGCGTTTAGACCACTAACAGAGAGAGTAGCTTTCACAGTTGGTACTATTGTTTATATGTTTTATGTAGATTTTTTTTGGGCATTTTCAGATTGTTTTGGGAAGATTCTACAAAAGGTACCTTTATGAGGTATTTCGAAAAAGAAATACAAACTCCATATAAAAAATTTGACTTTCTCATATATTTTCAGGAAACGTTATAAAAACATATTTGTCTTAATATGTAGTTCTTTCATGAAAAAGTTGTACCTTATTGGAGATACATGTAGTTAAAATTGAAATCATTTCCACAAGCTTGTGAAAATTCATGTAAACTATAAAATATATTAGATCCGTGTGAAAATTATTGGAGCTCCTACAAAAATATAGTGCATTACCTGTAAAAATTTCTTGTAGCATATGAGACAAGTGCTTCTACATGTTACTTTATAAGGGTGTCGTAATTAGTTATTTGAATAAAAATACAAAAAAATTATTCATTATGAGATGGCCTCTCGACTGGGCTGAAGCCCAGAAAAGCCCACTAGGGTTCACAAACTAGGAGCTATGTATCCTGCAGAAAGGAAATCTAGCTTTTTGATTGGTCGAGCAAACGTTCTCGCGGATCGCCAAAACTCACCGTCCGATTCAACTAGATCGAACGGCGCTAACATCTTATCTTATCTCTCTCTCTCTCCCTTTTCTTTCGCCCACCCCACCCCGATTCTCCAGATCTCCGCCGCCAGCCCCAACTCCACCGATCTCCCCCGATTCTCTAGGCGCTCGAAGGCCGCAGCGGGGAAGTACGGCCACCTCGACGTCTAGGTTGTCCCCGACGCACTGGGCCACCGGCGGTCGTGGGCTGCGCCGACCTATCACCGGAGAGCTACGCCCACCCTGCCGACCCCGCCGTGTTCGCGCCCTCCGAGCTCAAAGTCGGCCATTGGGCGCGCGTCGCGGCAGAGGGAGGGTTCGACCGCGTGGTGCTCACGACAAAGCACCACGGCTGGTTCTGCCTCTGGCCGTCGGCGCTGACGGACTACTCGGTGGCCGCCTCGCCGTGACGTGACGGGGCGGGGGACGTCATCGGCGAGCTCTCGTCCGCCGCGCGCGCGGAGGGGATCGGGCTGGGTCTGTACCTCTCTCCGTGGGACCTCCACGATCCGGTGTATGGCGACATGTCCCCGAGGATATGCGTTAATCTGCCTTTCGGGAACTGCGCCGACTCGTCGCAGGAGAGCGTGCGATGGTGGATGCTACGATGTGCCGAGCAAGATGTTGCTGGTCTGTGGTACTTCACCGTGCATGGTTGAGGTCGTCATGGCAGTTGGTACATCTCTCTCTAGAGCGCCATCAAGGATACAGGAGTCGTGCCGTCCACCATGGGGTGATTCAGTGGGGAGGATATCCGGCTCGTTGTGTACGGATGGCTTAGTGACTTTCTAATTATTTTTTCTTATTAGTTGTGTATTTTTTCTGTAATTTTTAGGCTAGTTTCTCTATGTACTATAATATGAGAGGAAATCCTTTTAAAAATGCATTTTATCTGCTAGAAATGTAAACAGACTGAATTTTGGGCATTTCGTCTACAATAATTACTGGTTTTTTTTGAGAATCCAATAATTACAGGCTAAAGACGCTCGAACTAAAAAAGTGTACAAAGCTGTAATTGGGCCGTTCAAAACTTGGGCAAAACTATAATTGGGCCATTTAGAACTTGGGCCACATCTAAATGCCAACATCTTAATTGGGCCGATTATCACATGGGCTGGAACTGAAATTCATGGGCCAAAATTCAAGTTGGGCCGATGATTGCATGGGCTGCCACATCAGATCCATGTTGGTGGCCATGTCAGATGATTACATGGCATGAACGTTAACACCGTTATCAGTCCATCAGTTAAGTGATGCATGACGGTAAAAAATCCATCATAGAATGCACGGTGGTCTAATTATGACGCAATATACATGACAGATTTCATGTCCATCATGGCTTCTCTTCGATGACAGTTTTGCACAGGTCCGTGACGGACAAGGACTGTGGATTAATAGAATTCTTGTAGTGCTACCATCGGACAGTGTTCAGGAGATCGCACCGGCAGCCGCTCCGACCCTCAATTCGGAGCCAGTTGCGCCATCCGTGGACGGGTGGATAGACCCCGCCACGGAGGCCGTATCCTCTGCGGCGATCGAGCCGAATATTGACCTTACCCTTCACGAGAGCCGTGTTACTGAACTTACTGAACTGCCGGATCCTTCTTCGGCCACGGACTCCGAACTGCCTGCACCCGTTCCTGTCGAATCCGATTGGGCGCCGATCATGGAGTTTACCTCCGCGGATATTTTTCAGCACTCGCCCTTTGGCGACATACTAAACTCATTAAGGTCTCTCTCCTTGTCAGGAGAGTCCTGGCCGAACTATGTCCGGCAGGATTGGGATGCGGATGACGAAGAAATTCGACGCCCACCCACCACCCACCTAGTAGCCACTGTCGACGACTTAACTGACATGCTCGACTTCGACTCCGAAGACATCGACGATATGGACGATGATGCGGGAGACGAAGAGGAACCACTGCCCACAAGGCACTGGACAGCCACCTCATCATACGATATATACATGGTGGATACACCCAAAGAAGGCAATGGCGACGAGACAATGGAGGATGACCCCTCCAAAAAGCAACCCAAGCGCCGGCGTCAGCGGCGCCGCTCTAAGTCCCGCCAAGGCAAAAGTGGTGATACTGGCACCAGAGATAATAGCACTCCGGACAGTGTTGAAGACAACAACAATCCCCTCCAGCAAGATTTAGAGCAGGAGGATGAAGAAGCCAGCCCGCCTGAGAGAGCGGCAGACGGAGAGGTGGAGGATGATAATTACATGCCTCCCCCCGAAGACGAGGTAAGCCTCGACGATGATGAATTCGTCATGCCAGAGGATCCCATCGAACAAGAGCACTTCAAGCGCCGGCTTATAGCCACGGCAAATAGCCTCAAGAAAAAGTAGCAGCAGCTTCAAGCTGATCAAGATTTGCTAGCTGACAGATGGACAGAAGTCCTGGCGTCCGAGGAATATAAACTCGAACGCCCCTCCAAGAGTTACCCAAAGTGCAGGTTGCTACCCTGACTGGAGGAGGAAGCACCAAAACCTACATCCCCGGCGTATGACGCGGCTGATCGGCCACCTCATGGCCGTGACAGAGAGACATTCCAGCCAAAAGCTCAGCCCGCACCCCGATGTCATTCAAATAAAAAGGCATGGGGAAATACGCCAGACCTGTGAGACGTATTGGAGGACAAAGCAAAACATGCAAGATATATCTACAGATCACGAGGGCGCGCCACTATGCGAGACGATAATCGTCACGCCGGATACAGTAAAAGTAAGTCCGACCGGGCCGAACATAGCGGGCAAGACTCATTCGACCTGCGTCGCGATATAGCCCAGTACAGAGGCACCGCACACCCCTTATGCTTCACAGACGAAGTAATGGATCATCAAATCCCAGAGGGTTTCAAACCCGTAAATATAGAATCATACGACGGCACAACAGATCCTGCGGTATGGATCGAGGATTTCCTCCTGCACATCCACATGGCCCGCGGTGATGACCTACACGCCATCAAATACCTCCCACTCAAACTCAAAGGACCAGCTCGGCATTGGCTCAATAGCTTGCCAGCAGAGTCCATTGGCTGTTGGGAAGATCTGGAAGCCGTATTCCTCGACAAATTTCAGGGCACTTATGCGCGACCACCAGATGACGATGACTTGAGCCACATAATTCAGCAGCCAGAGGAATCGGCCAGGGAATTATGGACACAGTTCCTAACATAGAAAAATCAAATCGTCGACTGTCTGGATGCAGAGGCCCTAGCAGCTTTCAAGCACAACATCCGCGACGATTGGCTAGCCCGGCACCTTGGTCATGAAAAGCCGAAATCTATGGCAACCCTCACGACACTCATGACCCGCTTTTGTGCGGGAGAAGACAGCTGGCTGGCTCGCAGTAATAACATATCAAAGAACCATGGTACTTCGGATACCAAGGACGGCAATGGCAGGTCACGTCGCAACAAACATAAGCGCCGCATTAACATCGACAATACCGAGGATATGACAGTCAATGCTGGATTCAAAGGCTCTAAACCCGGTCAGCGGAAAAAGCCATTCAAAAGAAGCACTCCAGGTCCGTCCAGTTTGGACCGTATACTCGATCGCTCGTGTCAAATACACGGCACCCCCGACAAGCCAGCCAACCATACCAACAGGGATTGTTGGGTGTTCAAGCAGGCCGGCAAGTTAAATGCCGAAAACAAAGATAAGGGGTCACATAGCGATGACAAGGAGGAGCCCCGGCAGCCGAACACCGGAGGACAGAAGAGGTTCCCCCCACAAGTGCGGACGGTGAACATGATATACGCAACCCACATCCCCAAGAGGGAGCGGAAGCATGCGCTCAGGGACGTATATGCGTTGGAGCCAGTCGCCCCAAAATTCAACCCATGGTCTTCCTGTCCAATCACCTTCGACCGCAGGGACCACCCCACTAGTATCCGTCATGGCGGATTCGCTGCATTGGTCCTAGACCCAATCATTGACGGATTTCACCTCACTCGAGTCCTTATGGATGGCGGCAGCAGCCTGAACCTGCTTTATCAAGACACAGTGCGCAAAATGGGTATCGACCCCTCAAGGATCAAACCCACAAAAACGACCTTTAAAGGCGTCATACCAGGTGTAGAGGCCCATTGCACAGGCTCAGTCACACTGGAAGTGGTCTTTGGATCCCCGGATAACTTCCGAAGCGAAGAGTTAATCTTCGACATAGTCCCGTTCCGCAGTGGCTACCATGCACTGCTCGGGCGAACCGCATTTGCAAGATTCAATGCGGTACCGCATTATGCATATCTCAAGCTCAAAATGCCAGGACCTCGGGGGGTCATCACAGCCAATGGAAACGCAGAGCGCTCTCTTCGCACGGAGGAGCACACTGCGGTCCTCGCAGCAGAAGCACAAAGCAGCCTCTTAAGGCAATCCACTAGTTCGGAAATTAAGGACCCGGACACCTTCAAGCGCGCCCGGAGTAATCGGCAACAGGACTGCCTGGCATGTTTCGAGCTCGCATAGCAATGCGGCCCCCACCCCAGTCCCAGCCAAACGGCGAAATCCGTGCCACGCGTACATAACTATGCATTAAAAATACCATGGGCACAGGCGGGGAGGGGGGCACGACCGCGGCACGCTCCAAGTCGCGGCTTAAACTGCACTAGGGGCTTCCCGCTTTGTTATTTTTCTCTTTCAGGACTTTAATCTCTGGAAACCCTGTCCGGCAGCATGATTGCCGAACACATGATGCAGCAACCAAGGAGGCAGAGAGCTACGTCACACCATGGAACTCCCAGGTGGATTATGATAACGAGTGGAATATTTGCTTTAATACTATTCCTCATCTTGCCCTTGGATGGGACATGTCAAACAGTCCTACTTTTTGCTTATCCCACTACTTGTATCATTCTGCTTTAAAGCACCTTTTTGAATAAACAATGCATAGCATTAAGACTATTATTGCATTATTCCTTTTTATATATATGTTCATTCACGACATCTAGCACCCGTACACTCTAGTACGGCCAATACGCTAGGGGCTTAAGCATACCCCATAATACGGCGTGAGAAGTCCGAACACTTTCGACAGTGCGGCACCCCGAACTTATAGCATTATATGCATCAGCTCCGAATCATGTCTTGGGTCAATAGTTGGGTTTGCTCGGCTCCCATGTTTTGGTACCTTACGTTCCGCTATATCGGCTAAGGTAGCACTGGGAGAACTACTGCGATTGTGCCCCGGTTCTGCTGGGCTAGGCACCTCAGTAGAGAAAGCTAAAACTGATTGTCATGATAAGGCAAGAGACTGGTCGCTGTTCGAGAGGTTTCAGTTCCCTAAAGACTTATGCCTCTTAGAGCGAGGAGTCGGCCCTGTCCGGCTTAAGGCGTGTATCGCGCCCCGAATTCGGCCTTCCGAATACTAGGGGCTTCGCCGAAATTTAAAATTATAGAATTCTATGGCTAAGTGAGAGTGATAATACTTTATGGTCCGATTGCCTTGTTTGTTGTGCCGAGCACCTCCCTCGAAGGACCCAACAATGGGAACAAGAGTGCTTAGGTTTATCCCGAACACCCCAGCACTCGTGGTGTGGGGGCAGAACCCGACGACTATCCATCTCTCAGATTTGATAAACAGCCGAATAGAAGGTAATATTTTAAATTCAGACAAGCGTTTCATAGCGCATATGAACAAGTTACCATAATACATGATCACACGAGCAAGTTTACTCAAATATTACATCTTTCGTACACTTGTCCGCTACGAGACGGGCACCCTTCAGGACACCCTCATAGTACATCTCGGGGTGGCGATGCTCCTTGCCCTGCGGCGGCCCTTCCTTCACCAGCTTCACGGCGTCCAACTTGGCCGATTGCACCTTCACACGGGCGAAAGCCCGGCGTGCACCTTCGATGCAGATGGACCGCTTGATGACTTCAAGCCGTGGGCAGGCATCCACAAGCCGCCTCACCAGGCCGAAGTAGCTATTGGGAAGGGCGTCGCCAGGCCACATTCGGACTATAAAGCCCTTCATGGCCTGTTCGGCCGCCTTGTGCAGCTCGACCAGTTGCTTCAGCTAGTCGCTCAGAGGCATCGGATGTTCGGTCCCAGTATACTGAGACCGAAACAGCTTCTCTGTTGAGCTTCCCTCCTCAGCTTGGTAAAACTGTGCGGCATTCGACACGCTGCGGGGCAAATCTGCGAATGCTCCTGGAGAGCTCCGGATCCGGGTAAGTAACAAGTAATTTACTTTCACATGCTTGCTTTGCATATAGAATGCCTTACCCACAGCTATCTTCTTCATCACGTCAATCTCCTGGAGGGCCTTTTGGGCTTCGGCCTTGGCATTCTTTGCGCTCTCGAGGGCCGCGGCAAGCTCGGACTCTCACGTCTTCAAGTCAAGCTCCAACGCCTTGTGCTTCGTCACGAGAGCGTGGAGCTCTTGCTGCACCTCGCCCACCCGAGCCTCCTGCCTTTCCCGCTCGGTGCGCTCTTTGGCTGCTTTGTTCTCGGCCTCTGATAGCGCTTGCTTCAGGGTCGCCACCTCGGTCATGGCCCCTGGCAAATTTACGATGATCCTGTCATTTTGCAATCACATTCCTTTTATATATATCCATAGACTAGGTACTACTTACCTTTGTTCTCCTCGAGCTGCCTCTTGGCAAGGCCGAGCTCTTCCTTGGACCCTTCGAGGTCCTGCTTCAGTGCGGCGACCTCCGCAGTCAGTGCGGCAGAGGCCAGCAGTGAAGCCTGCATACACATATAAACATATTTATATTAGACTCCTGCGATATTGTTTGATCCTCTGTTCGGCTTTTCTTTGTGAACACCGAACAGAGCATCAGGGGCTACTGTCTAGGCGGTAATATTTTTCCTATATTTCAAATACTTACCTCAAAGCCTGTTAGAAGGCTGGCATAGGCTTCAGTCAGTCTGCTCTTCGCGGACTGAACTTTCTGGATCACCTCACTCATAATAGTGCGGTGCTCTTCGTTGATGGAAGCACTGCGAAGCGCTCCCAGCAGACTGTCCGGTGCCTCTGGATGGATAGAGGTCACCGGCACAGGCGTCTTGCCCCTTTTGGAAGGAGGCCGCCTGCCTGAGTCCGGAACCACTGGAGGTTCCGGCGCGGTGTTCGGCTGAGGGCCGAACTCGGAGCCCTCGGGAGCCTTGCTCCTTCTGCTCCCGGAATCTGGAATGTCGCCTTGAGGCGCCTCCGGGACTGTCTCCCCTCGACCTGGTGCCTCCTGAGACAATACCTCGGTGTTGTCCGTAGGGCAAGGGGAGGTGGCGGTCGGAAGTGGATCACTATCCATATTCGACGAGCCCAGGGAGCCGTCCGACAAAGATACGTCGATACGGGCTCGTGGCGGTCTGCATAATCATAATTCGGCGTTAGGGGAAGCAGTGCGACAAAGGTATGCTATGAGTTACTTTGGCATCCAAATACTTACGACTTCGCTAGTGGCTTGGCCCTGAGCAGCCACTCGTCTTCGCCTTCGGCGGCGGTGATGGAGTAGTCCAGAAGGAGAGTCCTTCCCTTCTTGGACCCTTCGCCCCCCCCGGTTGGGGCGGCCTTCCTTTTCTTGTCTCCCCCGACTGGAGGGGGAGCATCTTCATCTTCCTCCTCGTCTTCGGGGGAGGAGTGCGTCGCGGAGTTATCAGACGATGAGTCCGATAACACCTGGCGTCGGGAACTCTTTCGGGTTCCCTTGGCCTTCTTGGTCTTCTCCGACACCTTGTAAGGAGCCGGAGTCAGCATCTCCGTCAGGAGAGCGTCCGCAGTGTCTTCAGGCAGAGTGGCCGGACAGTTAATCTGCCCCGACGTCTCCACCCAGTCCTGTCAAAGGCATGGAGCTCAGACCTCGCACATGGTTAAGCTAGGGAAAATAAATATCTTACCGGATGTATAGAACTCACAGTATGTGCTCGGCGCTTCACGCTTAGCCTGCGGTCCTCGGTGAGAGAGGGAGGGACCTCGGCGCTCTTGAACAGCACCCTCCAGACGTCCTTGTGCGTCGTGTCAAAGAGCTCGCTCAGAGTATGGTGCTGGTCCGGGTCGAACTCCCACAAGTTGAAATCCCGTTGTTGACACGGGAGAATCCGGCGGACGAGCATGACCTGGACTATGTTGAGAAGCTTGCGCTTCTTGTTTGCCATATTCTGGATACATTTCTGGAGTCCGTCCAGCTCCACTGATGAACCCCAGGATAGGCCCTTCTCTTTCCAGGAGGTGAGCCGCGTGGGGATTCCGGATCGAAACTCGGGGGGCCGCCACCCAGTTGGTGTCACGCGGCTCGGTGATGTAGAACCACGCCGATTGCCACCCCTTTATGGTCTCCACGAAGGAGCCTTCAAGCCATATGACATTGGGCATCTTGCCCACCATGGCTCCGCCACATTCTGCTTGTTGGCCTCCCACCACCTTCTGCTTGATATTGAAGGTCTTTGACCACAGGCTGAAGTGGGGCCGGATGCGGAGGAAAGCCTCACACACGACGATGAACGCCAAAATGTTGAGGATGAAGTTCGGGGCTAGATCATGGAAGTCCAGCCCGTAGTAGAACATGAGACCACGAACGAATGGATGGAGGGGAAACCCCAGTCTACGGAGGAAGTGGTGGAGGAAAACTACCCTCTCGTGAGGTTCAGGGGTAGGAACGATCTGCCCCGCGGCGGGCAGCCGATGCGCGATATTCACGGCTAAGTATCCGGCTCCGCGCAGCTTCTTGATGTGTCCCTCCGTAACGGAGGAAGCCATCCATTTGCCTCCCGCTCCGGACATGATTGGAGAAGGTTTAGGGGAAGGATGTGGACTTGGGCGTTGGAGCTCGAGTGCGCAAGAATGGATGAGCAAGGAGGAAGAAGGCGTGGGTAGAAAAAAAGTTAAACCTTGTCCATTTATAAGGGCGGCCGAAACTATGCGCCCCCACTAGCCTGGTAAAACTCGCTTATCCCCCAAGCGCCGTAATCGATGGCGCGGTTGGGTTACCCACGCCCGTATTGATGAGAATCTCGTAATAAGGGGGACACGATATCTGCTTTGACAAGACGTGTCAAGAAACTGCCTCGCGTTATGTGCGGGGCTAGTTAAAGGGAACGGTTCGAATAATCACCGGGCCATGGCATAATGTCATTTTACCAAAATGTGTCAGCAGATTAGATTTGTGGAAATATTATTCTCTCTACGGTGGTATGTGGAACTTATTTTGCAGGGTCGAACACTATCCTTGTATTCAAATTCTTCCGTGGTGTATTCGGAGGAGGAACCCGCCTTGCAATGCTGAAGACAATACTGCGTGCCGGACTCATCGTCATTGAAGCCTGGTTCAGGGGCTACTGAGGGAGTCCTAGATTAGGGGGTCTCCAGACAGCCGGACTATATCCTTTGGCCGGACTGTTGGACTATGAAGATACAAGATTGAAGACTTCGTCTCGTGTCCGGATGGGACTCTACTTGGCGTGGAAGGCAAGCTAGGCAATACGGATATGTATATCTCCTCCTTTGTAACCGACCTTGTGTAACCCTAGCCCCCTCTGGTGTCTATATAAACCGGAGGGTTTTAGTCCATAGGAGAACATACAATCATACCATAGGCTAGCTTCTAGGGTTTAGCCTCTCCGATCTCGTGGTAGATCAACTCTTGTAATACTCATATCATCAAGAATAAATCAAGCAGGACGTAGGGTTTTACCTCCATCAAGAGGGCCCGAACCTGGGTAAAACATCATGTCCCCTGCCTCCTGTTACCATCCTCCTTAGATGCACAGTTCGGGACCCCCTACCCGAGATCCGCCGGTTTTGACACTGACAATACGTCTCTGTCATATCTACTTTCCAAACACTTTTCCCCTTGTTTTGGACTCTAACTTGCATGATTTGAATGGAACTAACCCGGACTGACGCTGTTTTCAGTAGAATTGCCATGGTATTATTTTTGTGGAGAAATAAAAGTTCTCGGAATGACCTGAAAATCAACGGAGCATTATTTTGGAATATATAATGAATATTGGAAGGAAGATCCATGTCAGGGGGTGCCCCACTTGTCCACGAGGGTGGCGGGCGCGCCCCCTGCCTCGTGGGCCCCTGACGCTCCACCAACCTCAACGTGGACTCCATATATTCACTTTCGGGGAGAAAAAACCGGGAGAGAAGGATTCATCACGTTTTACGATACGGAGCCGCCGCCAAACCCTAAACTCTCTCGGGAGGGCTGATCTGGAGTCCGTTCGGGGCTCCGGAGAGGGGGATCCGTCGCCATCATCATCATCAACCATCCTCCATCACAAATTTCATGATGCTCATCGCCTTGATTGAGTAATTCCATCGTAGGCTTGCTGGACGGTCATAGGTTGGATGAGATTTATCATGTAATCGAGTTAGTTTTGTTAGGGTTTGATCCCTAGTATCCACTATGTTCTGAGATTGATGTAGCTATGACTTTGCTATGCTTAATGCTTGTCACTAGGGCCCGAGTGCCATGATTTCAGATCTGAACCTATTATGTTTCCATCTATATGTGAGAGTTCTTGATCCTATCTTGCAAGTCTATAGTCACCTATTATGTGTTATGATCTGTTAACCCCAAAGTGACAATAATCGGGATACTTACCGGTGATGACCGTAGTTTGAGGAGTTCATGTATTCATTATATGTTAATGCTTTGTTCCGGTACTCTATTAAAAGGAGGCCTTAATATCCCTTAGTTTCCGCTAGGACCCCGCTGCCACTGGAGGGTAGGACAAAAGATGTCATGCAAGTTCTTTTCCATAAGCACGTATGACTATATTCGGAATACATGCCTACATTACATTGATGAACTGGAGCTAGTTCTGTGTCACCCTAGGTTATGACCGTTGCATGATGAACCGCATCCGGCATAATTCTCCATCACCGATCCATTGCCTACGAGCTTTCCATATATTGTTCTTCGCTTATTTACTTTTCGTTGTTATTGTTATCATCACTACAAAATACCAAAAACATTACTTTTGCTACCGTTACTTTTGCTATCTTTACCACTACTATCATATTACTTTGCTACTAAATACCTTGCTGTAGATATTAAGTTTCCAGGTGTGGTTGAATTGACAACTCAGCTGCTAATACTGGAGAATATTCTTTGGCTCCCCTTGTGTCGAATCAATAAATTTGGGTTGAATACTCTACCCTCGAAAACTGTTGCTATCCCCTATACTTGTGGGTTATCAAGACTATTTTCTGGTGCCGTTGCCGGGGAGCATAGCTCTATTCTTTGAGTCACTTGGGATTCATATCTTCTTATCATTATGAAGAACTTGAAAGACTCTAAAACAAAAAAATTATCCCTCAACTACGAGGGGAGGTAAGGAACTGTCATCTAGCTCTGCGCTTGATTCACCTTCTGTTTTTAGTATGCTTGTGACACCTATACCTGCTTCTGCTATTAATTCTAATATGTCGCATGTTATTGATGATGCCACTTCTGCTATGCATGATACTTATGATGAAACTACTTCTATGCTTGATACTACTGTGCCACTTGGTGAATTTCTTGATGAACAACTTGCTAGGGCTAGAGAGAATGAAATTATTGAAACTGATAATATTGATGAAAGTGATGATGAAGACTCTCCCCCTAGATATGAATTACCTGTTGTGCCTGAGGGCTATGTTATGGATGAAGAAACTGCTAGAGATTTTCTTGCTTGAAATGATAGGAGTGATCTTAAGAAATCATTAGCTAAGTTGAACCAAAAAACTTTAAATGCTACAATGAAATATGATCCTGCTTATGCTACTTCACCTATCTTTGTTACTGATAAGGATTATGATTTCTCTTTTGATCCTGAGATAATTACTTTAGTTGAATCTGATCCTTTCTATGGTTATGAATCTGAAACTGTTGTGGCACATCTTACTAAATTAAATGATATAGCCACCCTATTCACTAATGATGAGAAAACTCGCTACTATTATATCCTTGAGATATTTCCGTTCTCATTAAAGGGTGATGCTAAGATATGGTTTAATTCTCTTGATCCTGGTTGTGTGCGTAGTCCCCAGGATATGATTTATTACTTCTCTGCTAAATATTTCCCCGCTCATAAGAAACAAGCTGCTTTAAGGGAAATATATAATTTTGTGCAAATTGAAGAAGAGAGTCTCCCACAAGCTTGGGGGAGGCTTCTCCAATTACTTAATGCTTTGCCTGATCATCCTCTTAAGAAAAATGAAATACTTGATATCTTTTATAATGGACTAACCGATGCTTCTAGAGACCACCTGGATAGTTGTGCTGGTTGTGTTTTCAGGGAAAGAACACGGGATGAAGCTGAAATTTTATTGAATAATATGTTGACTAATGAAAATAATTGGACACTTCCTGATCCAATTCCTAAACCAACTCCTAAGCCAACTCCGAAGAAGAGGGGTATTCTATTTCTCAGTCCTGAAGATATGCAAGAGGCAAAGAAATCTGAGAAAGAAAAAGGTATTAAAGCTGAAGATGTTAAGAATTTACCTCCTATTGAAGAAATGCATGGTCTTAATTTACCTCATGTTGAAGAAATACATGGTCTTGATAACCCGGCACAGGTAGTAAAGGTAAATTCTCTCTATAGATATGATAAAGCTGAAATCCCATTTACTAAGTTTGCTAGCCCATGCTTAGATGAGTTTGATAACTTTAGGGTTAAGCAAGAAAACTTCAATGCTTATTTTGGTAGAGAATTAAAACACAATGCTGGTATGCTTGAACACTTGGGTGATTATATGGCTAATGTTAAAGGTGAACTTAAACTTATTAGTAAACATGCTTCTATGGTTACCACTCAAGTAGAACAAGTACTTAAAGCTCAGAATGATTTGCTCAATGAATTGAATAGTAAGAAAAATAATAATGTTGTTAGAGTTATGACTAGAGGTGGTAAAATGACCCAGGAACCTTTGTATCCTGAGGGCCATCCTAAGAGAATTGAGCAAGATTCTCAGAGAAATATTATTGATGCACCTAGTCCTTCTAAAAGGAAGAGAAAGAAAAAAGATAGGACTTTGCATGCTTCTAGTGAACCTATTATTGACACACCTTAGAATCCTAATGGTATCTCTATTTCTAATGCTGAAACACAATCTGGTAATGAACATGAACCTAGTGATAATGTTAATGATGATGCTCATGTTGATGCTCAACCTAGTAATGCCAATGAAGTAGAGGTTGAACCTGCTGTTGATCTTGATAACCCACAATCAAAGAATCAACATTATGATAAGAGAGACTTTGTTGCTAGGAAGCACGGTAAGGAAAGAGAACCATGGGTTCAGAAACCCATGCCTTTTCCTCCTAAACCATCCAAGAAAAAGGATGATGAGGATTTTGAGCGCTATGCTGAAATGATTAGACCTATCTTTTTGCGTATGCGTTTGACTGATATGCTCAAAATGAATCCTTATGCTAAGTATATGAAAGAATTTGTTACTAATAAAAGAAAGATATCGGAAGCTGAAATTCCACCGTGCTTGCTAATTACACTTTTAAGGGTGGAATACCTAAGAAACTAGGAGATCCCGGAGTACCAACTATACCATGCTCCATTAAAAGAAACTATGTTAAAACTGCTTTATGTGATCTTGGAGCCGGTGTTAGTGTTATGCCTCTCTCTTTATATCGTAGACTTGATTTGAATAAGTCGACACCTACTGAAATATCTTTGCAAATGGCTGATAAATCAACTGCTATATCTGTCGGTATTTGTGAGATGTGCCTGTTGTGGTTGCAAACATTACTATTTTAACGGACTTTGTTATTCTTGATATTCCCGAGGACGATAGCATGTCTATTATTCTTGGAAGACCCTTTTTGAATACTGTAGGGGCTGTTATTGATTGCACCAAAGGCAATGTCACTTTTCATGTTAGGTAATGAGCACATGATACACTTTCCGAGGAAACAACCTCAAGTCCACAATATCAATTCTATTGGAAAAATTCCATCGATTATTTTTGGAGGTTTTGAATTTCCTCTTCCTACTGTCAAGAAGAAATATCATATTCTTATTGTTGGGGACATGCATATCCCCGTTGAGGTAACCTAGTGTTATTAAAAAATTCTCCAGTTTCATGCAATTCGGAATGAGTTTGTTAACAAGACTTGATCAACCTTGTTAGTGGATTCCTTTTGATGAGCATGAGATGGATGAATTTAGAAAAACAACTCTCTGTACCCTCTTTTTACTTTCTGTTATTTATATTAAATAAAGCAAAATTAGTAATTTCTGTCTATTTTCTGAATTATTGATGCAATAAAAAATACCCCGAAAATAAAAGTTCTCCAAATGCCCTGAAAATTAAATATGATTTTTTTCTAGAATATTTTAGAATATCTGGCACTGAGAACAAAGCAGGGGGAGCAAGCACCTGGCCACGAGGGTGGAGGGCGCGCCTTACCCCCTGGGCACGCCCCGTGCCTCGTGGGCCCATGGTGCCTCCCCTCCACTTATTCCAGCTACCACACACTCCTTCTTCCTCCCACAAACACCACTAACCAGCTCAAACCCGAGTCCAAGCTCATTTTGCTGCCATTTTCGATCTCCTTGCTCAAATCACCTCTCACAAAACTGCTTTGGGGGATTGTTCCTTGGTATGTGACTCCTCCAATGGTCCAATTAGTTTTTGTTCTAGTGCTTTATTCATTGCATATTTTTGCTGCTTAGGTGACCCTGTTCTTGAGCATGCATGTCAAATTTATTTGGTCAAAAGTAGTTTTGATGCATGATATTGCCTCTAGGCACTTGTAGGAGTAGTTGCTATCAATATTGTTGAGTTTGGTTCACTTTTATTTTGAAGTTACTAAAATTTCAGAAATTTTTCAGAGGAAGAAATATGTTTAGGAAAATGTACCAAGGTGGCCCTTCAAGGAAGCAAGGACCCAGGCTCGCAATGCGCGATGCCGACAAAGAACCGCCGAGGGAAGCTCAAGTGCGGGCTTATGGATGGCCTTCAGAGGACTTTATGGATCGAGCAGGAATCAAGGAAGAATTTAACGCATATGTGCGTAATGCTGATCTTGAGAGCTTCAAGGCAGACAAATGCCGCCAATACCACCATCTCACTGATTCCTTTGTGAGGAGGTTTGAATTTTCATCATCGCGCAATTCTCAAACTGTCCTGTTTGATCTCTATGAAAATTCTTATACTATGGACTTAGAGGATTTTAACACTGCTTGCAAACTTCCACAATGGGGTAGTCCTAATGAACCTCGCAAATCTGAATTTAGAGATTTTCTTGCTAGTAGAATTGTGGGGGAATCTAGAGACATAACACAAGCTACCATAGGGAGCATTCATTTTCCTGCTATACATTATTTTGCTCTCTTCATAGGTAGGTGCATAAATTGTAAGGATGAAGCATGTCACATGTGTGTCCCCGACCTCAGTGTTCTTAGGAGTGCTGTATTAGAAGGTAGACATTATAATTTGGGAGCCATTGTTGCACGTAGATTGCATAATAATTGATTTAGTGGAGATTTCTTCGGTGGAATTTATGCAACCCGTCTAGCTAATTTTCTTGGTGTACCCATACGTGGGTATGATATTGAGTTGCCTCCTGTTTATTTGGATTATGAGGCCATGGTTCGTCATCAGTTTGTTGAGAGGAACGATCAGTTCCTCCAGTACCGACTAATCTTTGATAGACCATGCACCTATCACGTCGCTCTCCCTGCTCCTACTTTCTTTGACTTTCAGGCAAAAGGGAGATATGTTATAACCAGGGAGGAGGCGAACGAGTATAAGAGGAGGACGGAGACGGCCCATCTCCAAGTGGTAGCTCATGAGGCAATAGCTGCTGCATCTCAGTACGACCCCAACTATCACTTTGGATATCCGCCAGGCCAGCCGTGGCCTTAGACCAACTTAGGCCAAAAGCCTAAGCTTGGGGGGGGGGTACGTATTTCTCACCGACATTACATTCATGTTCACACACTCATTGCTAGTTGTCGGTGCTCATACTTTTTCATTGTATCATCCATGCTAGTTTATTTTCCTTTTTTATGCTTTCTTCTAGTGTGTTTAATAAACCTTAAGAAAAACAAAAAAAATTAGTTGTAGCTTTTAATTAGTTTACTTTCCATGCCTGTAGTAGTAGTAATTAAAAAGAACACCCAAAAAGATTTCTCGTTCTTCTTTTGCTTGTTGGGAGCTTTCCCGTGTAAATATTTTTATTTCTTTTCTTTCCTTTGGGGGTCGATAGGAGAAGACCATAATGAAAATGTTAAAGTGGCTCTTATATGCATTATCGTTGATCTGATAAAGAGCCCATATTACCTTGTCTTCTCTCTTGAATTGAATGCTTGCAGATTCCAGCTTAGTTCAATGCACGTGCACTATTATTATTATCCAGACTACTCGGTCGTGCAAGTGAAAGGCAATAATGATGTTTATATGATGAACTTATTGAGATGAGAAAAGCTGGTATGAACTCGACCTCTCTTGTTTTTCTAAATATGACTAGTTCATCGTTCCTGATTCAGCCTATTATGAATAAACATGTTTGCAATGAAAATTAGAGATTATAGTTGCTTATGACATGCTTAATTAGCTAGGAGCTTATAATGGTTTACCTTGCATGCCAACATGCTATTAAAATGGTTGTGAAGTGGTATGATAGGGTGGTATCCTCTTTTGAACGATTCGAGTGGCTTGACTTGGCACATGTTCACGCATGTAGTTGAAACAAAATCAACATAGCCTCTACGATATTTATGTTCATGGTCCATTATATCCTACTCATGCTTGCATTCGGTGTTGATTAATTTTAATGTATGTTCATGACTGTTGTTGCTCTCTAGCTGGTCGCTTCCTAGTCTTTTGCTAGCCTTCACCTGTACTAAGCGGGAATACTACTTGTGCATCCAATTCCATAAACCCCAAAGTTATTCCATATGAGTCCACCATACCTACCTATATACGGTATCTACATGCCGTTCCAAGTAAATTTGTATGTGCCAAACTCTAAACCTTCAAATAAATATCCTGTTTTGTATGCTTGAATAGCTCATGTATCCACGAGGGTTGTCCGTATCTTCCATGTTAGGCGGGTTACTCTCAAGAGGAGTGGACTCCGCTCCTCACTCACGAGAAAATGGCTGGTCACCGGGATGCCCAGTCCCATGCTTTATGAAAATCAAATCAAAATAACTGCAAACAAAACTCCCCCGAGACTCTTGTTAGTTGGAGGCACTCTGTGTTTCGAGCAAGCCATGGATTGATGCTTGTTGGTGGAGGGGGAGTATAAACTTTACCATTCTGTTTGGGAACCGCCTATAATGTGTGTAGCATGGATGAAAGGATCGAGATGGACCTAGAGGGGGGGGGGTGAATAGGTACAAATACAAATTTTAATTGTTACTTGACAATTTTAGGCAATAGTGCGGAATATGAAAGTGAGCCTAACAATTGCAAGTGTGATGCTAAGAGCTAAACAAGATAATCAAGTAATACAAGTAAATGAGTAGACTGACACAATATGATTTAGGTAAGTGCAGATGAGACAAGTAACCACAAGCAGAGAGTTAAGGTTAGGGATAACCGCAACTCTGAGAGACGAGGATGTAAGCCGATGTTCACTTCCTTGGAGGGAATCTACGTCACCGTTTAGAGAGGTGGGTGTTACCACGAAGGCACAGCAACGCCACAAAGGCTCACCCTGTTCTCTCTTTGAGACAACACCACGAAGGCGTTTCTCAACCACTAGTGGTAGACCTTGGGGTGGTCTGCAAACCCTCACAAAATTTTCCGATGGGTAATCACAAAGGTTAATTCCTCTCCGAAAGACTCCTACTGCCTAGGAGTCTCCAACCTCCAAGAGTAACAAGAACGATGGGAAAAGCTCAAGACTTGCTCAAGTCACAAATTCCTTTGGTGCAAAGAAGGGGAAGGAGTGGGTCAATCACTTGGTTGGACAACTTCTCTCAAATACTCTCAAATCCCTTGGGGATCTAAGATTTGGTGTGGAGGAGTGAGAGAGACAGAGAGGGTAATGTGTTCTAGGATTTGTTCAATGTGAGTGGTCGCCCATCCCGAAGGGGAAGAAAGGCTATATATAGTGGTAGTGAAAAGCTAGCCGTTTGGCCACTTAAGGCACAGGAGCTGCCGGACATCCGGTGGGTACCGGATGACTGGTGACATAGATCGGACCGGACGTCCGGCCGGGAAGCCAGTCGTCTGCTCGCTGGAGTATAAATCTGACCGTGAAAACAGCACAGGTAGCGGACATCCGGAAGGCGCCGGTTGTCCGGAGCCCAGACGTCTGGTGTCATCGGACATTCGTTAATTGTAGTTCTGTTGGAGTGCACCGGATATCCGGAAGTGAGCGGACGTCCAGTGACCAGACATCCGTGTGACCGGTCTTCCGCTAATTTCAGTTCCGTGTAGACTCACCGGACGACTGGAGAGAGTCAGATGTCTGGTTGGTTGAGAGATGCCGGACGTCCGTAGACTTCGGACGTCCGGTGAAAGTTGGACCTTTTAGCTTGGAAACCTACTACCACTTTTGCACAAGTTAGAGGAAGAATTTATGAGATGGTATGAGAGGGAATTTTGTGGTTTTGAGCAAGTTCTTTCGTGAAAACCATCGCTCCCCTCTTAATAGTGCGGGATCCCTACACTCAAGAGCAAAACCGAAAACAAGGATCCGAAGCTTTTTATCTTTGTCTTGTGTCTCTGCTCTTGGGTGATATATGTTGCTATGTCCTTAGTCATGATCCACACACACATAGCCCTTGGGACATAATCTTGAGAAATACTCGATAAACATGATTAGTCTCAATATGCATGTTGACATCAACATCAAAATACGATTAAGGGCATGATTGCACTTTTCAATCTCCCCCTTTTTGGTAGTTGATGACAACATACATGCACTTTTTTTAGGATAAAGCTTTGAATATCGAAAGAATTTAAAAAACATTGAATATCGAAGGGTTTGTTGTGGAGCTCCCCCTCAATATGTGCAATAACTCATAGGTAAACATGAAGAGAGAGCCCCCTCACTATGATACCAACACAACCGAAACTCATACACAAGATAATCAAGATAACATCAGATCTAGAATAGGCTTCACCAGGATTCATCACTCATAGCATATAACATAAGTCGGTCCAAACATATCATAAGTTCAATAACAGGTTAACCACATAGCATGAGTTCGATAACATGATAATAAGATAAGATCATAGCATCATATCACATAAATAAGTGCCTACTCCCCCTTGGCAGCAAATACCCAAAAGGAGGTGTCATAACAGCATCAAAGAGCATCATCGTCATCATCATCATGAGCACCACTACCACCAGCATCAAGGAAGTCAGCCCACTCAGGACCCGAAGGAAAGCCGAAGTTAGAAGGTGGATCATCAGGAAGACGTTCATCGTCACTCACATCATAAACTCCGGAGTCTCTCAGACGAGCCTTCAAAGCATTCTTGGAGGTGACCAAGCGTGTGACAACATCGTGATTTTGAGAGCAATGAAAGGTAAACATCTTCATCATGGCAGAGTGAGCTTTCCCAAGAAAGCGAGAGATGCGACCAAAAGGTGCGGAGCCAGAAGAAGTAGACCGAGTGGTGGAAGAAGGAACACTAGCCGGGGCACGACGAGCAGGAGCAGAAGAGTCCTTGGGAACCCAATCCTCCACCATGTGAGATGGAATGACCGACTGTTCGTGCAAGTGATTGCGGGAAATGGGAAACGGAGCAACACTCTCGATAAATGCCTGAAGGAAGGGGGCATGAGGAAAGGCTCGCTTGTGTTGAAAACAAGCCAGACGGATCTCATGCCACAGAAAGTGAGGAAGATTTATCTTCCCTGTGGGAGACTCATAGAGGCGATGCATGAGATCAATGCAGTAGCTGTTACATGACCCCTTGTCACCCATCTTGGCATATATCGTGCGAATAACACACTGAAAAATGATGTAGAAGGGTGAGCGCCAAATTGAAACTTGGTTCAGGCCCTTATGTTTCTCCTGATTAGACATTTCACTTATGGGCTTGAGAAGATCTGCACAGACCTCTATGCTCTTGGGCTTATGGTTAGGGTCATCCTTATGGATTTTGAACCCTGTGTCAGGAAAACCAAGAGCAGCAACAAATTGAGCATAGGATGCCGTGAGCATGGTGTCAGAGGTCATCCAAGTGACAGTTTTATCGGGACCAAAGTAACAAGTGGCATAGAATTGATGAATTGCAGCATAGTTAAAATCATGTTGGAATTCAAATGGTGCAGCAAGACTGGAGGACTCAATGAGCTCAATGGCTCCCGGATATTTCTCCGGATGAGTGCGGATATGCTCTAAGTCGATGCACATATGGATAGATAACCCTTTAGGAATGACTATGGTGGTGAAAATGTCGGCTTGGACATTTGTGCGAAAACGAGCATCCTGTGAATCACTAAGAACAGTGAATTGATTTACATCACGACGAAGCTTAAGGTAAGAAGCGATGGGAACCTCATTGAACCGTTTAATGATGCGACCGTGAGGGTGTGGAGGTTCAAGAGAGATGTGACGGGCAACACCTGGAGGTTGAACCGGAGGAGGAGGAGGCTTGAATGTGGGCCGACGAGTTCCAAGCTTGGGTGCAGTGGTGCGAACAGCAACATAAGTGGGTTCCTCAATTTCTTCCAATTCATCCTCGTAGTCGGATTCTTCCGTCGAAGAGGCGCTAGTGGAGCTGCAAGGGTGAGCGGCACGCTTCCGAGGACGAGCGTGCTCCTGTGAATCATCGGACCCACCACGACGAGACGGACGAGAGCCTCCAGCGGTGACCTGGTTTCGAGCAGAGCGCTTTGTCCGTGGCATTGCTACCTAGGGAAGGAGGAGACTCCAAATCTTAAAAATCACCATAGGTCAAGAAGGTTAGAGCAATGGGGGAAAGAAAAAAAGTTGCTACCTCGGGAGGTCGAGGAGAAAATGCGGCGGAGAAGAGATTTCCCCCGAAACCGGCCGAGTCGAGAGAAGAGCGGTCGTGTTGACCGGATCTGAAGGTCCGGTCGATCCACGCTCACCGCACCAGGTAGGAGGCGCGACGAAGGCAGGAAGGGACGAAACGGGGTCCCAGCAGCGAGGGATCCAGCCCGTGAACGCAGCAAGGAGAGAGTGCGGCGGCGGCGGCGAGAGGAGTTAGGTTTTAGAATTGACCGGATCACACGCCCAAGTATATATAGGCGGGCGAGACCCGTACCAGACATCCGGTGTGAACCGGACGTCCGGGACCTGAGAGGGCAACCTGACACGAGAAGTAGCGGATGACCGGCAAAAAACGGACATCCGACGCGTTTAGACAGAGCAGTATTTAACGGAAGTCCGGTTACAGCGGACGACTGGTAATAGGGCACCAGAGAAATTTTTACGGATGACCGGTATAGATCAGACGACCAGTGCAAGAGCACCAGAAAGGATTTGATGGACGTCCAGTCTTGACGGACGTCCGGTGGTTTTTTTATATATATCTTTTCGAGGAAGACTAGGGTGCCATAGTTGGTGCTAATGGCAATGATGGAGAGATGATGAGTGACATATGTAGTAGGATGCAAGGACACCCTAGATGAAGCAATGAGTTTCCTAAGCCAACAATAATAAACACACATACTGCTCACATGTTGTTCTAATGACAAGGCGGTGGCTGATGCCACCATGTATGAGTATATGTGACATGACACTGCAAAGATTTGAACTTTGGGTCCATAATCGCTACGCCATCATTGAAAGCACCATAGGTAGAGTAACATGGTAGCTTTGAGAGTGTTTGTTCTTTTTATGCATTTCATAGGGTGAGAGAACGCATGAGTTGAGTGTCTCCCCCTAAATATATGCCTACATAGAGACATGACATTATGACAATGCATGCATGAGTACTAGTTTTCACATAATGTTGTCAAGGTCCAAGATACCAAGTTCACGCCTAAGTTGGCAAAATCTTGCCTCATCCAATGGCTTGGTGAAAATATCTGCAAGTTGCATATCTGTGCCAACATGAGCAATGTCAATATCACCCTTCTCCACATGATCTCTCAGGAAGTGGTACCTAATGTCAATGTGCTTGGTGCGGGTATGATCTTTGGGGTTCTCAGCAATATTAATGGCACTTCCATTATCACATAGAAGAGGCACATGTCTATAGGTGATACCGTAATCCTTCAAAGTTTGCCTCATCCATAGTAACTGAGTTGCACAACTGGCGGTTGCAATATATTCAGCTTCGGCAGTGGAGAGGGCAACACAATTTTGCTTCTTCGAGGACCAACTTACCAAGGAGCGTCCAAGAAATTGACATGCACCGTAGGTGGATTTACGATCCACTTTGTCTCCAGCCCAATCCGCATCCGTGTACCCAATGAGATCAAACTGAGCATCCTTGGGGTACCATAGACCCAACTTTGGGGTGTGAACAAGGTATCTAAGAATGTGCTTAACCACCTTATGATGGCTTTCCCTAGGGGAAGCTTGAAATCTAGCACACATGCATACACTAAACATGATGTCTGGTCTAGATACACAAAGATAAAGCAATGAACCAATCATAGAGCGGTATTTAGATGGGTCGAAGGGGATACCGTTTGAGTCTTCAGTGAGTACAATTTTGGTTGGCATGGGGGTCTTACATGGGCTAGCATCAGACATGCCAAATTTTGCTAGGATATCCTTGAGGTATTTGGCTTGAGACAAGAAAATTCCTTCTTGAAATTGTTGAATTTGAAAACCGAGGAAGAACTTCAAATCCGCATTGAGTGAAATTTCAAAATTCTTGGTCATTGATGCCGCAAACTTCTTGCATAAATGAATATTAGGAGAACCAAAAATGATATCATCCACATAGATTTGGCATAAGATCAAATCACCTTTGTCCCTCTTAGTAAAAAGAGTGGGGTCGATCACCCCTCTCACAAAACCATCATCGAGTAGAAACTTCTTAAGATGATCATACCAAGCACGAGGTGCTTGTTTGAGGCCATACAAAGCCTTATGATGTGAGTATCCTTGTGCCACTAACCTTGCCTTGTTGCGGATGATTACGCCATTCTCATCTTGCTTGTTCTTGAAAATCCACTTTGTTCCAATGACGTTGTGTTCCGTAGTTGGCCTCTTGACTAATGACCACACTTGATTGCGCTCAAAACTATTCAACTCTTCTTGCATAGCAATAAGCCAATCATTGTCTATCAACACATCTTGTACCTTGAGAGTCTCGACACTAGACACAAAAGAGAAGTGAGCACAAAAGTTTGTCAATTGTTTACGAGTGACTCTACCTTCCGATATGCCGGTGAGGATTTTATCAACATTAATACGACCGGCCACTCGAGGCATGATGGAGGTTAAGGTTTGCGAGATTCAACTTCATGTCCATCATCCACGTCCTCAACATATGGATCATTAATGTGTGGTGGAAGATCTTCTTCTTCTTCTTGCATTTGTTGAGGTTCATTGTCAATGATTGCACTTTCTTGTTCTTTCCCTTGAGGATGATCTTGTTCTTGATGATTATCATGAAGAGGAACTTGATCATCATCTTGTACTTGGACTAAGGGCATTGATTTAGTAATAGGTGCTTGTGGTGGTATGGGTGTGGAAGTAGTTTGATGGTGTGTGAGGCCTTCATCTTCTTCTTCATCATCATGAGGGTCTTGTTCCATTGGAAGAAGTGCACCAACACCCATCGTCAAGATATCTTGAGAAGAATCTTCTTCACCTACATCACTTAGATCAACTTGCTCCCCATGGGAGCCATTAAATTCATCAAACACCACGTCACAAGTTTCTACAACACATCCATTGGATTTGTTGTAGACTCTATAGGCGTGAGAGTTTGATCCATAACCAACAAATATGCCCTCAATGGTTTTAGATTGAAATTTTCCTAACCTCTCTTTTTTTTTGAGGATGAAGCATTTACACCCAAATACACGAAAGTACTTGACATTTGGCTTGTTCCCGGTCAGGAGCTCATATGGAGTCTTTTCAAATATCGTGCGGAGGAAGAGCCGGTTTGAAGCATGACATGCAGTGTTGACGACCTCGGCCCAAAAACTATGTGGCGACTTGTATTCATCCAACATGGACCTTGCCATATCCACAAGGGTGCGGTTCTTCCTTTCTGCAACACCATTTTGTTGGGGAGTGTATGGAGCTGAATATTGATGCTCAATCCCTTCATCACTAAGAAATCCTTCCAAGGTGTAATTCTTGAACTCGGAACCATTATCACTTCTTATTGCCATGATTTCTTTGTCAAACTTGCGTTGTGCTTGCTTGGCAAAATCAATGAAGGTGATCTTCGTCTCGTCTTTGGACTTGAGGAAAAACACCCATGTGTATCTTGAGTAATCATCCACAATGACAAGTCCATACTTTTTCCAACCAAGACTATAGGCCCAAACAGATCCACATGAAGAAGCTCCAAAGGCCTTGAAGTAGACACAATATTCTTGGGTGGGTGCTTTGATTGATGTTGCTTCCCGGCTATGCATGCACTACACACACGATCTTTCTCAAAAGAGACATTTGTTAGTCCAAGGATGTGATTTCCCTTTAAGAGATCTTGAAGATTTCTCATGCCGACATGGGCTAGCTGGCGATGCCATAGCCACCCCTTGTCGGCCTTGGCCATTAGACAAGTTGGATGGAATGTGCTCTCTTTCGAGAAATCAACTGTGTAAAGGTTGCCATCCAACTCTCCAACAAAGGCCACTTCGAGAGTATCTCTCTTAAAGACTTTCACATCCGTTAGTCCAAATAGTGTATCATAACCAACAGAGGCCAATTGGCGAACAGAAAGCAAATGGTATTTAAGGGATTGGACAAGCATGACATTTGCAAGAGACATGTCATTTGTGATAGCCACCTTACCCAAACCGAGTACCTGTCCTTTTGATCCTCCACCAAACATAATGCTCATAAATGGTTGAATAGCTTCCATGAAATCTTAGAGCAACTTGCTATCTCCGTTCATATGATTGGTACATCCACTATCAATCACCCATTTTACTCCACCGGAGAAGGCAACCTACACACAGTTATTACTTGGTTAGAGGCACCCATTTTGCAATGGGACCTCTCAAGTTAGTCACAAGGGTCTTAGGGACCCAAATAGCATAAAACCGAAATGCATTTCGAGGACCAACAAACTTTGCACAAACTTCCCCATCCTTAGTCTTACAAAGAACATAGGATGGAGGCATGAACCCTTTTGGCTTGATGACAGTGGGCATGCCCCTTGTGGCCTTCCCACAAACAACCTTACCTTTCTCCTTGTGCCCTTCTTGTTCAAAAGTTTCTTCTAGAGGGATGGTGCACTTTTGAGAGGATGTCTTCTTCTTGCTTGTGCTTGGGTCAAACCCGAGTCCTTCTTTGGCAAACACTTCAATGTGTTGGCTCAACACCTCATTAAGGTTCTTTTGCCCTTGAGCACATGTCATGAGCCCTTTCTCGATTTGAGCTTTGAGAAAGCGATTCTCCTCAAGAATAGATGCTAGATCACTACTAGAGTTAGTAGTACAAGCATCAACATTGATAATAGGAGAAGAGTAAGCCTTGGCTAGAGTTTCAAGATAAGTAAGCTTGAGTGTCTCAAAACTCTTTGTAAGAAGGGTGAGCTCTTCTTCCTTAGTCTTGAGGGACATGGATAGGAGCTCACAATCCTTAGAGAGAGAAGCATTAGACTTTACAAGCTTACTTTTATCATTCATCAACTCTTCGCAAGAGTCGATAGCCTTTTTCAAGGAGGCAAGATCTCTAGTATGAACATCAATGTTTGCACCAATTTTTAAGCATAGTTCATCATTGCGTGCTTCCTCATATTGGACTTTCCGCTCAAGGATTTCACATTTTTCCTTTTCCTCGGTGACGAGGGTTTCGAGTTCCTTAATGGAAATGGTGTGCTTACTCACCATCTCCATAAGCATACGAAACATAGTGAGCTTCTTTCCTTTAAGAGAGCACATGAACTTATTTAGTTTAGCAAGCATATGATCATTTATATCATCATCCTCATACCTATCCTCCGCATCAAGATACTCATCACTAGGAGTAGGAGGAGTGAAAAAAGGAGAGTTTGATCGTGGGGTTACCTTGACCTTGTCAGGAGAGTGTTGGTCCTCTCCATCTTCTACCACGACCTTTGCCATGAGACACTTGTGAGCGTTGCCCTTGTAATCCTTCATGTAGTTGTAGGTGACAACTTCACCACTCTTGTTGACTAGCCTCAATGTGTTTTGAGAATCTTGAGCAACTCCGGCAACACCACTAACATCATCAGGATCGGATTCTTCTTGAGCAACCATTGCTTTCCCATCTCTCTTCTTGAGCTTGGAGTTCAAAGGATTTGGTAACTTCTTCTTGGGAAAGGTCTTGGGAAACCTTGGTTTATCCTCTCTCTTCTCATAAGGGCACTCATTGGAGAAGTGGTTGGTTTCTCCACAGTTGTAGCATTTTCTTACTTTCTTCTTTTGAAACCTTCCCTTGAATTTTCCCGCGCTAAACTTCTTGACAAAGAGAGCCATGTCTTCATATGAAGGGCCCTCATCGGATTCAACCTCATCACCATCTTCTTCATCATCATCATCTTCTTCTTCTTCACTTTGCTCATCTTCACATACATGCTTGGCCTTCAATGCAAGATTGATCTTCGACGATGGGGTGCCATGCATGTCAAGATGTTTTGTAGCATTTGCCTTTGACTCTTCAAATAGTTGGAAAGTGGATATGATGTCATCTGTAGTCATTTCCTTGAAGGCATGCTGTTGTCTTATGTCCCATACCATCTGATGGTGATATGGAGCAAGAGCATGGAGCAACTTGTCCACAAGGAATCGCTTAGTCATGTTGAATCCATCTTGTGTCTTGTCACACTCACATGACTCAATATCAGCGGTGAGAGTCATGAGACGCTCAAGGAGTTGATTTGGAGTTTCACCTTTCTCCATACAAAAGTTTTGCAATTGCCCCTTGGCAATTTCATACTGAGCACTCTGAAGGGTGGAGGTACCGGTCCTGGATCTTATGATACTTTCCCATAATTCCTTGGCACTTGTGATGTGTATGAAAGGTCTCCTTTGCTTTTCATGCATACCTCTCCTTATACACATGATTGCCGTGTCATTCAGATTCTTGTCATAAATTTCTCTTGGTGTAGGATTCTTTGGATCAACCACATGATAACCATACTCCAAGATCTCTAGCATCTCATCGTTTCCAAATCGAAGATGATCCTGCATAGCAACTCTCCACAAAGCAAAATCGGAAGTGGAGTCAAGGAAAGGAGGTTTGCCTTGAGAGTTATATTTTGGTTTCTCAACTTGGGGTCTTGCATAAAGCCAAGGAACACTAGAGTGTTCATTGCTAGGAGGTTGTTGACCAAGTGACGGAGTAGGCACAGTTGGTCTCGAAGCCGCACCACCCGAAAGTGGTGCAAGCACCGTGGACAATGTGGCTATCCTCATTTGGACCAAGGCCTCTACAGAAGCATCATGCTCCTCCTTTTGCTTAGCAAGGGCCCGTTCTAGATCCTTAGAAGTAAAGGTCTTGACTTTAGAAGAAGCCTCGCCTTTATCCTTCGGATCTACAACAAAGGGAGTCCCATCGGGGTTCATCTCGCTCTAGGGCGGTTAAGCCACAAGAATAGAGCACGAGGCTCTGATACCAATTGAAAGGATCGAGATGGACCTAGAGGGGGGTGAATAGGTACAAATACAAATTTTAATTGTTACTTGGCAATTTTAGGCAATAGTGCGGAATATGAAAGTGAGCCTAACAATTGCAAGTGTGAGGCTAAGAGCTAAACAAGATAATCAAGTAATACAAGTAAATGAGTAGACTAACACAATATGATTTAGGTAAGTGCAGATGAGACAAGTAACCACAAGCAGAGAGTTAAGGTTAGGGATAACCGCAACTCCGAGAGACGAGGATGTAAGCCGATGTTCACTTCCTTGGAGGGAAGCTACGTCACCGTTTAGAGAGGTGGGTGTTACCACGAAGGCACACCAACGCCACAAAGGCTCACCCTGTTCTCTCTTTGAGACAACACCACGAAGGCGTTTCTCAACCACTAGTGGTAGACCTTGGGGTGGTCTCCAAACCCTCACAAACTTTTCCGGTGGGTAATCACAAAGGTTGATTCCTCTCCGAAAGACTCCTACCGCCTAGGAGTCTCCAACCTCCAAGAGTAACAAGAACGATGGGAAAAGCTCAAGACTTGCTCAAGTCACAAATTCCTTTGGTGCAAAGAAGGGGAAGGAGTGGATCAATCACTTGGTCGGACAACTTCTCTCAAATACTCTCAAATCCCTTGGGGATCTAAGATTTGGTGTGGAGGAGTGAGAGAGAGAGTGTAATGTGTTCTAGGATTTGTTCAATGTGAGTGGTCGCCCATCCCGAAGGGGAAGAAAGGCTATATATAGTGGTAGTGAAAAGCTAGCCATTTGGCCACTTAAGGCACAGGAGCTACCGGACGTCCGGTGGGTACCGTACGACCGGTGACATAGATCGGACCGGACGTCCGGCTGGGAAGCCGGTCGTCCGCTCGCTGGAGTATAAATCTAATCATGAAAACAACACATGTAGCGGACATCTGGAAGGCGCCGGTCGTCCAGATCCCGGACGTCCGGTGTCATCGGACATCCGTTAATTGTAGTTCTGTTGGAGTGCACCGGATATCCGGAAGTGAGCTGACATCCGGTGACCGGACATCTGGTGTGACCGGTCTTCCGCTAATTTCAGTTCTGTGCAGACTCACCGGACGACTGGAGAGAGTCAGATGTCTGGTTTGTTGAAAGATGCCAGACGTCCGTAGACTTCGGACGTCCGGTGAAAGTTGGACCTTTTAGCTTGGAAACCTACTACCACTTTTGCACAAGTTAGAGGAAGAATTTATGAGATGGTATGAGAGGGAATTTTGTGGTTTTGAGCAAGTTCTTTCGCGAAAACCATCGATCCCCTCTTAATAGTGCGGGATCCCTACACTCAAGAGCAAAACCGAAAACAAGGAGCCGAAGATTTTTATCTTTGTCTTGTGTCTCTGCTCTTGGGTGATATATGTTGCTATGTCCTTACTCATGATCCACACACACATAGCCCTTGGGACATAATCCTGAGAAATACTCGATAAACATGATTAGTCTCAATATGCATGTTGTCATCAACATCAAAATACGATTAAGGGCATGATTGCACTTTCAATGGAAGATATCGCCATCTCTCAATTGTTATGTTGACAATGAAAGTATAACGCTCAAAATATTATTCATATCTATTTCAAAACTGAGGTCTGGCACCTCTACAAATCCCTGCTTCCCTCTGCGAAGGGCCTATCTATTTACTTTTATGTTGAGTCATCGTCTTCTTATTAAAAAGCACCAGTTGGAGAGCACCGCTGTCATTTGCATGTATTACTATTAGTCTACATTGAGTATGACTTGACTTGATCTCTTTTACCATGAATTACAATGTCTAGTCAGTCCTTGATCTTTAAAGGTGCTCTGCATTTATGTTTTGCGGTCTCAGAAAGGGCTAGCGAGATACCATCTTGTTATATCATATTATGATTGTTTTGAGAAAGTGTTGTCATCCGAGATTTATTATTATTGCTCGCTAGTTGATTATGACATTTATATGAGTAAACATGAGACCTAAATGTTATTGTGAATATGGTTAGTTCATAATCGTTGCTGAAAACTTCAATGCTGGCTTTACATATTTACAACAACAAGAGCAAACAAAGTTTGTAAAAGTTTTTATTTACCACTTTCAGTTTATCAACTGAATTGCTTGAGGACAAGCAAAGGTTTAAGCTTGGGGGAGTTAATACGTCTCCGCCGTATCTACTTTTCCAAACACTTTTGCCCTTGTTTTGGACTCTAACTTGCATGATTTGGATGGAACTAACCCGGACGGACGCTGTTTTCAGCAGAATTGCCATGGTGTTATTTTTGTGTAGAAATAAAAGTTCTCGGAATGACCTGAAAATCAACGGAGCATTATTTTGGAATATATAATGAATATTGGAAGGAAGATCCACGTCAGGGGGTGCCCCACCTGTCCACGAGGGTGGGGGCGCGCCTGCCCCCCTGGGCGCCCCCCTGCCTTGTGGGCCCCCTGACGCTCCACCGACCTCAACCTGGACTCCATATATTCACTTTCGGGGAGAAAAAACCAGGAGAGAAGGATTCATCGCGTTTTACGATACGGAGCCGCCGCCAAATCCTAAACTCTCTCGGGAGGGCTGATCTGGAGTCCGTTCGGGGCTCCAGAGAGGGGGATTCGTCGCCATCGTCATCATCAACCATCCTCCATCACCAATTTCATGATGCTCACCGCCGTGTGTGAGTAATTCCATCGTAGGCTTGCTAGACGGTGATGGGTTGGATGAGATTTATCATGTAATCGAGTTACTTTTGTTAGGGTTTGATCCGTAGTATCCACTATGTTTTGAGATTGATGTTGCTATGACTTTGCTATGCTTAATGCTTGTCACTAGGGCCCGAGTGCCATGATTTCAGATTTGAACCTATTATGTTTTCATCAATATATGAGAGTTCTTGATCCTATCTTGCAAGTCTATAGTCACCTATTATGTGTTATGATCCGTTAACCCCGAAGTGACAATAATCGGGATACTTACCGGTGATGACCGTAGTTTGAGGAGTTCATGTATTCACTATATGTTAATGCTTTGTTCCGGTACTCTATTAAAAGGAGGCCTTAATATCCCTTAGTTTCCTCTAGGACCCCGCTGCCACGGGAGGGTAGGACAAAAGATGTCATGCAAGTTCTTTTCCATAAGCACGTATGACTATATTCGGAATACATGCCTACATTACATTGATGAACTGGAGCTAGTTCTGTGTCACCCTAGGTTATGACTATTGCATGACGAACCGCATCCGGCATAATTCTCCATCACCGCTCCATTTCCTATGAGCTTTCCATATATTGTTCTTCGCTTATTTACTTTTTCGTTGTTATTGTTGTCATCACTACAAAATACCAAAAACATTACTTTTGCTACCGTTACTTTTGCTATCTTTACCACTACTATCATATTACTTTGCTACTAAATACCTTGCTACAAATATTAAGTTTCCAGGTGTGGTTAAATTGACAACTCAGCTGCTAATACTTGTGAATATTCTTTGGCTCCCCTTGTGTCGAATCAATAAAGTTGGGTTGAATACTCTACCCTCGAAAACTATTGCGACCCCCTATACTTGTGGGTTATCAGTTCTACCGACGTGCTTCGCACATAGGTGGCTAGTGGGTGTCTGTTTCTCCAGCTTTAGTTGAATAGGATTAATTGAACAGGGTTCTTTCTGAAGATCAAAAAGCAATCACTATACCGCGTTGTGGTTTTTGATGAGTAGGTAAGAACGGTTCTTGCTCAGCCCGTAGCAGCCACGTAAAACTTGCAACAACAAAGTAGAGAACATCTAACTTGTTTTTGCAGGGCATGTTGTGATGTGGTATGGTCAAGACATGATGCTAAATTTTGTTGTATGAGATGATCATGTTTTGTAACACAGTTATCGGCAACTGGCAGGAGCCATATGGTTGTCGCTTTATTGTATGAAATGCATTCGCCATGTAATTGCTTTACTTTATCAGGAAGCGGTAGTGATAGTCGTAGAAGCAATAGTTGGTGAGACGACAATGATGCTTTGATGGAGATCAAGGTGTCAAGCCGGTGACGATGGTGATCATGACGGTGCTTTGGAGATGGAGATCAAAGGCACAAGATGATGATGGCCATATCATATCAGTTATATTGAATTCATGTGATGTTTATCCTTTATGCATCTTATTTTACTTAGTTCGGTGGTAGCATTATAAGATGATCTCTCACTAAATTTCAAGGTATAAGTGTTCTCCCTGAGTATGCACCGTTGCTATAGTTCGTCGTGCCGAGACAGCACGTGATGATCGGGTGTGATAAGCTCTACGTTCACATACAACGGGTGCAAGCCAGTTTTGCACACGCGGAATACTCGGGTTAAACTTGATGAGCCTAGCATATGCAGATATGGCCTCGAAACACTAGAGACCGAAAGGTCGAGCGTGAATCATATAGTAGATATGATTTACATAGTGATGTTCACCATTGGAAACTACTCCATCCCATGTGATGATCGGACATGGTATAGTTGATATGGATCACGTGATCACTTAGATGATTAGAGAGATGTCTATCTAAGTGGGAGTTCTTAAGTAATTTGATTAATTGAACTTTAATTTATCATGAACTTAGTACCTGATAGTATTTTGCATGTCTATGTTGTTGTAGATAGATGGCCCGTGTTTTTGTTCCGTTGAATTTTAATGCATTCCTAGAGAAAGCTAAGTTGAAATATGATGGTAGCAACTACACAGACTGGGTCCATAACTTGAGGATTATCCTCATTGCTGCACAGAATAATCACATCCTGGAAGTACTGCTAGGTGACAAACCCGCTGCAGGAGCAACGCTAGATGTTATGAACACTTGGCAGAGCAAAGGTGATGACTACTCGATAGTTCAGTGTGCCATGCTTTACGGCATAGAACCAGGACTTCAACGATGTTTTGAACTTCATGGAGCATATGAGATGTTTCAGGAGTTGAAGTTAATATTTCATGCAAATGCCTGGATTGAGAGATATGAAGTCTCCAATAAGTTCTACAACTGCAAGATGGAGGAGAATAATTCTGTCAGTGAACATATACTCAGAATGTCTGGGTACCACAACCACTTGACTCAACTGGGAGTTAATCTTCCTAATGATAGTGTCATTGACAGAGTTCTTCAATCACTGCCACCAAGCTACAAGAGCTTCTTGATGAACTATAATATGCAAGGGATGGATAAGACGATTCCTGAGCTCTTCGCAATGCTAAAGGCTGTGGAGGTAGAAATCAAGAAGGAGCATCAAGTGTTGATGGTCAACAAGACCACCAGTTTCAAGAAAAAGAGTAAAGGGAAGAAGGGGAACTTCAAGAAGAACAGCAAGCAGTTGCTGCTCAAGTGAAGAAACCCAAGTATGGTCCTAAGCCTGAGACTGAGTGCTTCTACTGCAAAGGAACTGGTCACTGGAAGCGGAACTGCCCCAAGTATTTGGCGGAGAAGAAGGATGGCAAAGTGAAAGGTATATTTGATATACATGTTATTGATGTGTACCTTACTAATGCTCGCAGTAGTGCCTATGTATTTGATATTGGTTTAGTTGCTAACATTTGCAACTCAAAACAGGGGCTACGGATTAAGTGAAGATTGGCTAAGGACGAGGTGACGATGCACGTGGGAAATGGTTCCAAAGTCGATGTGATCGCCGTTGGCACGCTACCTCTACATCTACCTTCGGGATTAGTTTTAGACCTAAATAATTATTATTTGGTGCCAACATTGAGCATGAACATTATATCTGGATCTTGTTTGATGCGAGATGGTTATTCATTTAAATCAGAGAATAATGGTTGTTCTATTTATATGAGTAATATCTTTTATGGTCATGCACCCCTGATGAGTGTTCTATTTTTAATAAATCTTGATAGTAGTGATACACATGTTCATAGTATTGAAGCCAAAAGATGCAGAGTTGATAATGATAGTGCAACTTATTTGTGGCACTGCCGTTTAGTTCATATTGGTGTAAAGCGCATGAAGAAACTCCATTCTGATAGACTTCTGGAATCACTTGATTATGAATCACTTGGTACTTGCGAACCATGCCTCATGGGCAAGATGACTAAAACTCCGTTCTCCGGAACAATGGAGCGAGCAATAGAGTTATTGTAAATCATACATAGTGATGTATGAGGTCCAATGAACATTGAAGCTCGCGGCGGATATCGTTATTTTCTCACCTTCACAGATGATTTGAGCAGATATGGGTATATCTACTTAATGAAACATAAGTCTGAAACCTTTGAAAAGTTCAAAGAATTTCAGAGTGAAGTGGAAAATCATCGTAACAAGAAAATCAAGTTTCTATGATCTGATCGCGGAGGCAAATATTTGAGTTATAAGTTTGGACTTCATTTGAAACAATGCAGAATAGTTTCGCAACTCACGCCACCTGGAACACCACAGCGTAATGGTGTGTCTGAACGTCGTAATCATACTTTACTAGATATGGTGCGATCTATGATGTCTCTCACTGATTTACCGCTATCATTTTGGAGGTATGCTTTAGAGACAGCTGCATTCACGTTAAATAGGGCACCATCTAAATCCGTCGAGATGACACCTTATGAACTGTGGTTTGGCAAGAAACCCAAGTTGTCGTTTCTTAAAGTTTGGGGCTGCGATGCTTATGTGAAAAAGCTTCAACCTGATAAGCTTGAACCCAAATCGGAGAAATGTGTCTTCACAGGATACCCAAAGGAGACTGTTGGGTATACCTTCTATCACAGATCCGAAGGCAAGATATTCGTTGCTAAGAATGGATCCTTTCTAGAGAAGGAGTTTCTCTCGAAAGAAGTGAGTGGGAGGAAAGTAGAACTTGACGAGGTAATTGTACCTTCTCCCTTATTGGAAAGTAGTTCATCACTAAAATCAGTTCCAGTGATTCCTACATCAGTAAGTGAGGAAGCTAATGATGATGATCATGAAACTTCTGATCAAGTTACTACTGAACCTCGTAGGTCAACTAGAGTAAGATCCACACCAGAGTGGTACGGTAATCCTGTTCTGGAAGTCATGTTACTTGACCATGACGAACCTACGAACTATGAGGAAGCGATGATGAGCCCAGATTCGACAAAATGGCTTGAAGCCGTGAAATCTGAGATGGGATCCATGTATGAGAACAAAGTGTGGACTTTGGTTGACTTGCCCGATGACCGGCAGGCCATAGAGAATAAATGGATCTTCAAGAAGAAGACTGACGCTGAAGCTAACGTTATTGTCTACAAAGCTCGACTTGTTGCGAAAGGTTTTCGAAAAGTTCAAGGAGTTGACTATGATGAGACTTTCTCACCCGTAGCAATGCTTAAGTCCGTCCGAATCATGTTAGCAATTGCCGCATTTTATGATTATGAAATTTGGCAAATGGATGTCAAAACTGCATTCCTTAATGGATACCTTAAAGAAGAGTTGTATGATACAACCAGAAGGTTTTGTCGATCCAAAAGGTACCAACAAAGTGTGCAACCTCTAGCGATCCATTTATGGACTGGTGCAAGCCTCTCGGAGTTGGAATATACGCTTTGATAGTGTGATCAAAGCATATGGTTTTATACAGACTTTTGGAGAAGCCTGTATTTACAAGAAAGTGAGTGGGAGCTCCGTAGCATTTCTAATATTATATGTAGATGACATATTGTTGATCAGAAATGATACTGAATTTCTGAATATCATAAAAGGATACTTGAATAAGAATTTTTCAATGAAAGACCTCGGTGAAGCTTCTTATATATTGGGCATCAATATCTATAGAGATAGGTCAATACACTTGATTGGACTTTCACAAAGCACATACCTTGATAAAGTTTTGAAGAAGTTCAAAATGGATCAGGCAAAGAAAGGGTTCTTGCCTGTATTACAAGGTGTGAAGTTGAGTTAGACTCAATGCCCGACCACTGCAGAAGATAGAGAGAAAATGAAAGGTGTTCCCTATGCTTCAGCCATAGGCTCTATCATGTATGCAATGTTGTGTACCAGACCTGATGTGTGCCTTGCTATAAGTTTAGCTGGGAGGTAGCAAAGTAATCCAGAAGTGGATCACTAGACAGTGGCCAAGAACATCCTGAAATACCTGAAAAGGACTAAGGATATGTTTCTCGTATATGGAGGTGACAAAGAGCTCATCGTAAATGGTTACATCGATGCAAGCTTTGACACTGATCCGGATGACTCTAAGTCACAAACGAGATACGTGTTTTTATTAAATGGTGGAGCTGTCAGTTGGTGCAGTTCCAAGCAGAGCGTTATGGCGGGATCTACGTGTGAAGCGGAATACATATATGCTTCGAAAGCAGCAAATGAAGGAGTCTGGATGAAGGAGTTCACATCCGATCTAGGTGTCATACCTAGTGCATCGGGTCCAGTGAAAATCTTTTGTGACCATACTGGTGCAATTGTCTTGGCAAAGGAATCCAGATTTCACAAGAGAACCAAGCACATCAAGAGACGCTTCAATTCCATTCGTGATCAAGTCAAGGAGGGAGACATAGAGATTTGCAAGATACATACGGATCTTAATGTTGCAGACCCATCGACTAAGCCTCTCTCACGAGCAAAACATGATCAGCACCAAGACTCCATGGGTGTTAGAATCATTACAATGTAATCTAGATTATTGACTCTAGTGCAAATGGGAGACTGAAGGAAATATGCCCTAGAGGCAATAATAAAATTGTTATTTATATTTCCTTATATCATGATAAATGTTTATTATTCATGCTATAATTGTATTAACCGGAAACTAAGTACATGTGTGAATACATAGACAAACAAAGTGTCACTAGTTTGCCTCTACTTAACTAGCTCGTTGAACCAATGATGGTTATGTTTCCTAACCATAGACATGAGTTGTCATTTGATTAACGGGATCACATCATTAGAGAATGATGTGATTGACTTGACCCATGTGTTAGCTTAGCACGATGATCATTTAGTTTGTTGCTATTGCTTTCTCCATAACTATACATGTTCCTATGACTATGAGATCATGCAACTCGCTAATACCGGAGGAACACTTTGTGTGCTATCAAACGGCACGACATAACTGGGTGATTATAAAGGAGCTCTACAGGTGTCTCCGATGGTGTTTGTTGAGTTGGCATGGATCAAGATTAGGATTTGTCACTCCGATTGTCGGAGAGGTATCTCTGGCCCCTCTCGGTAATGTACATCACTATAAGCCTTACAAGAAATGTAGCTAATGAGTTAGTTACATGATGTAGAATTACGGAACGAGTAAAGAGACTTGCCAGTAACTACATTGAACTAGGTATTGAGGTACCGCCGATCGAATCTCGGGCAAGTAACATACCGATGACAAAGGGAACAACGTATATCGTTATGCGGTTTGACCGATAAAGATCTTCGTAGAATATGTAGGAACCAATATGAGCATCCAGGTTCCGCTATTGGTTATTGACCGAAGACATGTCTCGGTCATGTCTACATAGTTCTCGAACCTGTAGGGTTCACACGCTTAACGTTCGGTGACGATTGGTATTACAAGTTTATGTGTTTTGATGTACCGAAGGTAGTTCGGAGTCCCGGATTTGATCACGAACATGACAAGTAGTCTTGAAATGGTCGAGATGTAAAGATCGATATATTGGAAGCCTATGTTTGGACATCAGAATGGTTCTAGGTGAAAACAGGAGTATACTGGAGCACCAGGAGGTTACCGGAACCCCCCGGGAGGTGTATGGGCCTTATTGGGACTTAGTGGAAGAGAGGGGAAAGAAGAAAAGGAGGGGAACCCCCAAGCCCAATCCAAATTGGGAGGGGGCCGGCCCCCCTTTCCTTCCTTCTTCCCTCTCCTTCCTTCTCTCCTAAAACCGACAAGGCAAGGGGGAATCCTACTCCTGGTGGGAGTAGGACTCCCCTTGGGGCGCGCCTAGGAAGCCGGCCCCCTCCTCCTCCTCCAATGCTTTATATACGGGGGAGGGGGCACCCCATAGACACACAAGTTGATCATTGATCTTTTAGCCGTGTGCGGTGCCCCCCTCTACCATAATCCACCTCGGTTATATCGTAGCGGTGCTTAGGTGAAGCCCAGTTCAGGTAGCAACATCATCACCGTCATCACGCCATCGTGCTGAAGAAGCTCTCCCCCGAAGCTCTACTGGATCGTGAGTTCGTGGGACATCACCGAGCCAAACGTGTGCAGATCATGGAGGTGCCGTACCTTCGGTACTAGATCGGTCGATCGTGAAGACGTACGACTACATCAACCGCATTGTCATTACGCTTCTGCTTACGGTCTACGAGGGTACGTAGATGATACTCTCCCCTCTCGTTGCTGTGCATCACCATGATCTTGCGTGTGCGTAGGAAATATTTTGAAATTACTGCGTTCCCCAACATGAACGTGCCGACGGGCATGCTGGTCGCGGACGAGGTGGAGGTAGTGGCCGCGTTGCACAAATGGTATCACCCACCATATAGACGCTGCCATGGCCGGAGCATTACAAGGCTCCGTACTTCTACACCGTGAAACAGCTGGGTAGTCAGTCCATGACATCCGCAACCGTGCTGTTCATCGTTGACGTCAACGCAGCGCCGCTGCTCTTCTTGGAGTGATCCTCATTGCAGCTTGTCCGGGCACTAACGATGGGCGGGGAGCAGATGGGTGATGGCTCGCTGTTCGCGTGTATGCCTAAGGATGGCAATTTTATCCATGGACATGGATATCCATGGATATCCGACCCAAATGGATAGGGTTTGGATATGCTTTTGTGTCCATGGGCGGCGCCCAAACCCGACCCGATTGTTCGTGGATAGGGCATGGATATAATCTTGTACCCATGGATATACCCAAACCCGACCCGATAGTATGACTTAATGGGGAAAATATGCTATCCCTGCCCCACGGTCATATGTCCCACAACAATTTTACACTTTTTTTATCTAAAACATGCATAAGAAATTACACAATCCCCATTGTAACTTTTTTAGTTGACATTCAATCCCCTCTGTAACATAATCCAACACCCCTTCCCTTATTTTTACCTCCTCCTTAAATGACTCGTCATTCTCATCTGTTAGAAAAATACTAAATGATCTTAGGTTGTTAGTGGATGTTGATTTACCATAAGTGAAGCCTAGCCTACCACGAGGTGAAGAATGGAAGAGTTTATGTTAATATTGTGTTATGTCTTATTTATATGTCTCGAGAGGACCTAATGGATATCCAATGGGTATGGATATCCATCGGATTTGGACATGGACACAATTTTTCACCCATGGATTTTTTCATGGGCGGGCAAAGACTATCTTCATGGACATGGATATGGATTGGAGATTGTTCAACCCGATCCAAACCCGACTCATTGCCATCCTTATGTATGCCTAAAGGAGGGAACTAGCCTACGACAGGGACCAAGAGATGATGGGCATCATTAACGACTGATGCAGCGGAGGAGGTGCCTATGAGGAAGGGTAGGTGGAAGACTCGGATCCCACCTAGTATGGCAACTACACCCAGACCATAATGCAGCATGGCTACACCCAGACGGGCACACAACAAGCCAACACCCAAACGGGCACACAACAACTGGATTTGGCCGCCGGACGACATGAGGAGGAGAAAGACGATGGTGGGGACGATGATCCGGATGATCTTGTCGGTGATCCAAAGAAGACGGGTAGAGGAGAAAGCTTCAACGTGTGGAAGAACGAGTTGTTGTGTGATGCGTGGTTGGTCATTGGCCTCGATCCAATCCATGGCACGGAGCAAAAGGGCACAACCTTCTGGAACAACATTCACATATGGTTTCATGAACACAACATTTCACGCCCTACTCCAATGTGGTCATCCGCAGCTGTGAATCAAAGTCTCTCAACCATCGATGGTGCACCATCCAAGAGGCAGTCTCGAACTATTGCAACCACTTGAAGCATCTCATCGCACGGTGGCCTAGCGGTGTGCAAATCCATGAGCAAGTAAGTTCATTTGACTAGATATGCATATTTTTGTTGATCACTAGTCGGGTATGCATAGTATTATAGCTGGACATGCATAATTTTGTAGCCGGATATGCAAAGTATTGTTGATCACCACCCAGATATGCACACTTTTGTTGATCACTACACGGATATGCAAAGCATTGTTGGTCACTAGCCGGATATGTATGCATAGGTCTTGATAATGTCTTATTTTATAGTCATCCCATGCATGTATGATGTCTACTACACAACCTTCTTCTTGTAGACGTTGTTGGGCCTCCAAGTGCAGAGGTTTGTAGGACAGTAGCAAATTTCCCTCAAGTGGATGACCTAAGGTTTATCAATCCGTAGGAGGCGTAGGATGAAGATGGTCTCTCTCAAGCAACCCTGCAACCAAATAACAAAGAGTCTCTTGTGTCCCCAACACACCCAATACAATGGTAAATTGTATAGGTGCACTAGTTCGGCGAAGAGATGGTGATACAGGTGGTATATGGATATATATGCGAGGAAGAAGTACGTCGGTGGACCTCCGGGCTGTCCACGAGGCAGGGGGGGCGCCCCCCACCCTCGTGGGCAGCCCGGGACTCTCCTGGTCCAACTCCGATACTCAGTGGGCTTCTTCTGGTCCAAAAATAAGTTTCGTGAAGTTTCAGGTCAATTGGACTCCGTTTGATTTTCCTTTTCTGCGATACTCTAAAACAAGGAAAAAATAGAAACTGGCACTGGGCTCTAGGTTAATAGGTTAGTCCCAAAAATCATATAAAATAGCATATAAATGCATATAAAACATCCAAGGTTGATAATATAATAGCATGGAACAATAAAAAATTATAGATATGTTGGAGACGTATCAACATCCCCAAGCTTAATTCCTGGTCGTCCTCGAGTAGGTAAATGATAAAAACAAATTTTTTGATGTGGAATGCTACCTAACATATTTATCCATGTAATTCTCTTTATTGTGGCAAGGATATTCAGATCCATAAGATTCAAGACAAAAGTTTAATATTGACATAAAAATAATAATACTTCAAGCATACTAACTAAGCAGTTATGTCTTCTCAAAATAACATGGCCAAAGAAAGTTATCCCTACAAAATCATATAGTCTGGCTATGCTCTATCTTCACCACACAAAGTATTTAAATCATGCACAACCCCGATGACAAGCCAAGCAATTGTTTCATGCTTTTGACATTCTCAAAACTTTTTCAATCTTCACGCAATACATGAGCGTGAGCCATGGACATAACACTTTAGGTGGAATAGAATGGTGGTTGTGGAGAAGACAAAAAGGGAGAAGATAGTGTCACATCAACTAGGCGTATCAACGGGCTATGGAGATGCCCATCAATAGATATAATGTGAGTGAGTAGGGATTGCCATGCAACAGATGCACCAGAGCTATAAGTATATGAAAGCTCAAAAAGAAACTAAGTGGGTGTGCATCCAACTTGCTTGCTCACGAAGACCTAGGGCATTTTGAGGAAGCCCATCATTGGAATATGCAAGCCAAGTTCTATAATGAAAAATTCCCACTAGTATATGAAAGTGATAACATAGGAAGTCTCTATCATGAAGATCATGGTGCTACTTTGAAGCACAAGTGTGGTAAAAGGATAGTAGCATTGCCCCTTCTCTCTTTTTCTCTCATTTTTTTATTTTTTTATTTGGGCCTTCTCTTTTTTATGGCCTCTTTTCTCTTTGGGCTTATTTGGCCTCTTTTTTTCGTCCGGAGTCTCATCCCAACTTGTGGGGGAATCATAGTCTCCATCATCCTTTCCTCACTGGGACAACGCTCTAATAATGACGATCATCACACTTTTATTTACTTACAACTCAAGAATTGCAATTTGATACTTTAAACACGATATGACTCTATATTAATTCCTCCGGCGGTGTACCGGGATGTGCAATGACTCATGAGTGACATGTATGAAAGAATTATGAACGGTGGCTTTGCCACAAATACGATGTCAACTACATGATCATGCATAGCAATACGACAATGATGGAGCGTGTCATAATAAACGGAACGGTGGAAAGTTTCATGGCAATATATCTCAGAATGGCTATGGAAATGCCATAATAGGTCGATATGGTGGCTGTTTTGAGGAAGGTATATGGTGGGTTTAAGGTACCAACGAAAGTTGCACGGTACTAGAGTGGCTAGCAATGGTGGAAGGGTGAGAGTGTGTATAATCCATGGACTCAACATTAGTCATAAAGAACTCACATACTTATTGCCAAAAATTATTAGTTATCGAAACAAAGTACTACGTGCATGCTCCTAGGGGGATAGATTGGTAGGAAAAGACCATCGCTCGTCCCCGACCGCCACTCATAAGGTAGACAATCAATAAATAAATCATGCTCCGACTTCATCACATAACGGTACACCATAAGCGCATGCTACGGGAATCACAAACTTCAACACAAGTATTTCTCAAATTCACAACTACTCAACTAGCATGACTCTAATATCACCATCTCCATATCTCAAAACAATTATCAAGTATCAAACTTCTCATAGTATTCAATGCACTTCATCTGAAAGTTTTTATTATATCCCTCTTGGATGCCCATCATATTAGGACTAAAATCATAACCAAAGCAAATTACCATGCTGTTCTAAAGACTCTCAAAATAATATAAGTGAATCATGAGAGTTCATCTATTTCTTCAAAATAAAACCACCGTCGTGCTCTAAGACATATAAGTGAAACACTAGAGCAAACGACAAACTACTCCAAAAGATATAAGTGAAGCTCAATGAGTAGTCGAATAATTATGTAACTATGTGAAGACTCTCTAACATTTAAGAATTTAAGATCTTGGTATTTTATTCAAACAGCAAGCAAAACAAAAGAAAATAAAATGACGCTCCAAGCAAAACACATATCATGTGGTGAATAAAAATATAGCTCCAAGTAAAGTTACCGATGAACGAAGATGAAAGAGGGGATGCCTTCCGGGGCATCCCCAAGCTTAGGATTTTGGTTGTCCTTGAATATTACCTTGGGGTGCCTTGGGCATCACCAAGCTTAGGCTCTTGCCACTCCTTATTCCATAGCCCATTGAATCTTCACCCAAAACTTGAAAACTTGACAACACAAAACTTAACAGAAAACTCGTAAGCTCCGTTAGTATAAGAAAATAAATCACCACTTAGGTACTGTTGTGAACTAATTCTAAATTCATATTGGTGTAATATCTACTGTATTCCAACTTCTCTATGGTTCATACCCTCCGATACTACTCATAGATTCATCAAAAATAAGCAAACAACACATAGAAAACAGAATCTGTCAAAAACAGAACAGTCTGTAGTAATCTGAATCAAACATATACTTATGGAAGTCATAAAATTCTAAAATAAATTTCTGGACGTGAGGAATTTATCTATTAATCATCTTCAAAAATAATTAACTAAATATCACTCTCCAATAAAAACTGGCAGCAATTCTCGTCAGCACTAAAGTTTCTGTTTTTTACAGCATGATCACAAAGACTTTCCCCAAGTCTTCCCAAAGGTTCTACTTGGCACAAACACTAATTAAAAGCATAAAACCACATCTAAGAAGTGGATAGATGAATTATTTATTACTAAAAAGGAACAAAAATCAAGGAACAAAAATAAAGTTGGGTTGCCTCCCAACAAGCGCTATCGTTTGATGCCCCTAGCTAGGCATGATGATTTCAATGATGCTCACATAAAGGATAAGAATTTAAACATAAAGAGAGCATCATGAAGAATATGACTAGAACATTTAAGCCTAACCCACTTCCTATGCATAGGGATTTTGTGAGCAAACAACTTATGGGAACAAGAATCAACTTGCATAGGAAGGTAAAACAAGCATAACTTCATAACTTTGAGCACATAGAGAGTAAACTTGGTATTATTGCAATTCCTACAAGCATATATTCCTCCCTCATAATAATTTTCAGTAGTATCATGAATGAATTCAACAATATAATCAGAACCTAAAGCATTCTTTTCATGATCTACAAGCATAGAAATTTTATTACTCTCCATAGAAGCAAAATTCTTCTCATTCGGAATAGTGGGAGTATCATAAGAGACTTGAATACTATAAATTGTTTCCACATTAAAAGAGTAATTTTCAGAAAAATGGTAATCATAATCATGACAAGTTTTATAAATATAATCATCACTACTTTTTATAGCATAAGTATCATCACAATAATAATCATAAGTAGCAACTTTGTTCTCATCATAATCAATTGAAACCTCTTCCAAGATAGTGGAATCATTACTAAATAAAGTCATGACCTCTCCAAATCCACTTCCATAATTATCATAATAAGATTCAACATCCTCCAAAATAGTGGGATCATTACTTCCTAAAGTTGACACTCTTCCAAACCCACTTTCATCAATATAATCATCATAAGTAGGAGGCATGCTATCATCATTATAAATTTGCATATCAAAACTTGGGAGACTAAAAATATCATCTTCATTAAACGTAGCATCCCCAAGCTTGGGACAAACATTAATTGCAGCAAATATATTCTAAAATATGTCATCCTCATCAAACATAGCTTCCCCAAGCTTGGGCCTTTTCATATCATAAGCATAATCACTCTCATCATGAATAGTATGGATAGCACCAATAGTATAGCAATTATAATCATATTATTCCAAGCAAGTGCCAGAAAGATTTTCAAGATCATAAGAAGTATCATTATCTTCCCAATCATAATCACAACAAGCAATAGGCATAGCGAGATCATCATCAAGTGCATCATCTTCCACAATTATATTTTCATGTGGCACAACAGTAATAGGAGCAACATTATTTGGGAGAAATATCTTTTTATCTCTCTTCCTTTTTCTTTTCTTCTTATTCACCACATCATGTGTAGGTTCAATCCTCTTTTTGGAGCTCCTTATTAATGAGATTGGTTGAATAGAATGCTCCTCCTCGTTACCTGATTCATCATAAGAAATAATAGGAGGATATTGGGAAGTCTCTTCCCTTTCGTTAGTATTCTCTTCATCTTCTATTTGTTTTCTTTTCTTTATGTAATTGGCAATATAAGGGTTTTCAATGTAATTCACCGCACAATGCATATAAATTTCCTCTAGATCAAAATCAAGAAATTTATCGAGATTAAATTTTGGAATACCCTCAGTTATATGTTTCATTTCTTCATAACCCAAAAGAATACTAAGCTCTTTATGATGCTCAAGGGTAATCAAGTTATCACAATTTTTGGACACGACTTGATCATGAAACAAATAGCATTGGAGCTTTAAATGACCATGTTCATTGTAAAGTTCACAAGGATGGCGATAAATATTGAATCTTTCAGCACAAACATCTAGCCTTTATTGCAACCATTTAGTTTCTAAGTACTTATGCCTCTTGCAATATCTATCTTCCCTATTTGGTGTGTACTTGCAAACCCACTGCACTCCACAAAAATTTACATGTTTATAGGAGACATTTTCATCATAACTAGTGCAATCATCATTAGTACTATGGATATTCAAGGAGTTCATACTAACAACATTGCAATCATGCTCATCATTCAAAGATTTAGTGCCAAACATTTTAATGCATTCTTCTTCTAACACTTTGGCACAATTTTCCTTCCCATCATACTCACGAAAGATATTAAAAAGATGAAGCGTATGAGGTAAACTCAATTCCATTTTTTATAGTTTTCTTTTATAAACTAAACTAGTAATAAAACAAGAAACTAAAAGACTCGATTGCAAGATCTAAAGATATACCTTCAAGAGATAACCTCCCCGACAACGGCGCCAGAAAAGAGCTTGATGTCTACTACACAACCTTCTTCTTGTAGACGTTGTTGGGCCTCCAAGTGCAGAGGTTTGTAGGACAGTAGCAAATTTCCCTCAAGTGGATGACCTAAGGTTTATCAATCCGTAGGAGGCGTAGGATGAAGATGGTCTCTCTCAAGCAACCCTGCAACCAAATAACAAAGAGTCTCTTGTGTCTCCAACACACCCAATACAATGGTAAATTGTATAGGTGCACTAGTTCGGCGAAGAGATGGTGATACAAGTGGTATATGGATATATATGGGAGGAAGAAGTACGTCGGTGGACCTCCGTGGGCGCGCCCCCCACCCTCGTGGGCAGCCTGGGACTCTCCTGGTCCAACTTCGATACTCCGTGGGCTTCTTCTGGTCCAAAAATAAGTTCCGTGAAGTTTTGGGTCAATTGGACTCCATTTGATTTTCCTTTTCTGCGATACTCTAAAACAAGGAAAAACCAGAAACTGGCACTGGGCTCTAGGTTAATAGGTTAGTCCCGAAAATCATATAAAATAGCATATAAATGCATATAAAACATCCAAGGTTGATAATATAATAGCATGGAACAATCAAAAATTATAGATACGTTGGAGACGTATCAATGTATGATGTTCAAGAAGTTGGAGAAGAAAAACTTCACTGTCATGCATTGCTGGTTGAAGTTGAATGGGAAACCGAAGTAGAACCTATTCATAGCCAAGACCACCGCCCAAGTCATGAAGGAAGAAACTGGGGACCCAACCGACCCAACAAAAGAACCGCCCAAGAAGACTAGAAGAGGGTTTTGTTGGGGAACGCTGCATGGGAAACAAAGAAAATTCTACGCACACGCAAGATCTGTCCATGGAGATGCATAGCAACTCGAGGGGAGAGTGTGCCTATGTACCCTCGTAAACCGTAAGCAGAAGAGTTTATTAACACAGTTGATGTAGTCGAACATCTTCGCGATCCAATCGATCGAGTACCGAAGGTACGTCACCTCTGCGTTCATCACACGTTCCGCTCGGTGACGTCCTCGCCTTCTTGATCCAGTAAGACTGCGAAGTAGTGGATGAGTTCCGATAGCACGACGGCGTGGTGACAGTGGTGGTGATGATATCTCCACAGGGCTTTGCCTAAGCACTACGAAAATGTGACAGAGGGACGAAACTGTGGAGGGGGGCGCCGCACACGGCTAAGAGATTGTCGTAGTTATGTGTGGCGTCCCCCTCCCACATATATATAGGTGCGGGAGAGGGGAGCAGCCAGGAGGCGCCCCAAGTCGGGCCGAATCCTACTTGGGCTCCTACCCTGGCCGCCCCCTACCGTATATGCCGGAGAGGGAAAGGAAAGGGGGAAAAGGGAAGGAAGGGGTGATACGTCTCCAACGTTTTTATAATTTTTGATTGTTCCATGCTATATTATATTCTGTTTTGGACATTATTGGGCTTTATTATACACTTATATATTATTTTTGGGACTAACCTATTAACCGGAGGCCCAGCCCAAAATTGTTGTTTTTTTACCTATTTCAGAGTTTCGCAGAAAAAGAATATCAAACGGAGTCCAAACGAAATGAAACCTTCGGGAACGTGATTGTCGGAACAAACATGATCCAGAGGACTTGGACCCTACGTCAAGCAATCAACCAGGAAGGCACGAGGTAGTGGGGCGCGCCTACCCCCCCCCCCCCAAGCACACCCTCCACCCTCGTGGGGCCCAGGTTGCTCCACTAACGTACTCCTTCCTCCTATATATACCTACGTACCCCCAAACTACCAAATACGGAGCCAAAACCCTAATTCCACTGCCGTAACTTTCTGTATCCATGAGATCCCATCTTGGGGCCTTTTCCGGAGCTCCGTCGGAGGGGGTATCGATCATGGAGGGCTTCTACATCAACACCTAGCCTCTCCGATGAAGTGTGAGTAGTTTACTTCAGACCTACCGGTCCATAGTTATTAGCTAGATCACTTCTTCTCTCTTTCTGGATCTCAATACAAAGTTCTCCCCCTCTCTTGTGGAGATCTATTCGATGTAATCTTCTTTTGCGGTGTGTTTGTTGAGGCCAATGAATTGTGGGTTTATGATCAAGTTTATCTATGGACAATATTTGAATCTTCTCTGAATTCTTTTATGTATGATTGGTTAACTTAGCAAGTCTCTTCAAATTATCAGTTTGGTTTGGCCTACTAGATTGATCTTTCTTGCAATGGGAGAAGTGCTTAGCTTTGGGTTCGATCTTGCGGTGTCCTTTCCCAGTGACAGTAGGGGCAGCAAGGCACGTATTGTATTGTTGCCATCAAGGATAACAAGATGGGGTTTATATCATATTGCATGAGTTTATCCCTCTACATCATGTCATCTTGCTTAAAGCGTTACTCTGTTCTCTTGAACTTAATACTCTAGATGCATGCTGGATAGCGGTCGATGTGTGGAGTAATAGTAGTAGATGCAGGCAGGAGTCGGTCTACTTTTCTCAGACGTGATGCCTATATACATGATCATACCTAGATATTCTCATAACTATGCTCAATTCTGTCAATTGCTCAACAGTATTTTGTTCACCCACCGTAATACTTATGCTCTCGAGAGAAGCCTCTAGTGAAACCTATGGCCCCCGGGTCTATTTTCCATCATATTAATCTTCCAATACTTAGTTATTTCCTTTGCCATTTATTTTACTTGCATCTTTATTTCTCTTCATCATAAAAATACCAAAAATATTATCTTATCATATCTATCATATCTCACTCTCGTAGGTGACTGTGAAGGGATTGACAACCCCTTTATCGCGTTGGTTGCGAGGAGTTTATTTGTTTGTGTAAGTGTGAGGGACTCATGCGTGGCCTCCTACTGGATTGATACCTTGGTTCTCAAAAACTGAGGGAAATACTTACGCTGCTCTGCTGCATCACCCTTTCCTCTTCAAGGGGAAACCAACGTAGTGCTCAAGAGGTAGCAAGAAGGATTTCTGGCGCCGTTGCCGGGGAGTCTACGCAAAAGTCAACATACCAAGTACCCATCACAAACCCTTATCTCCCGCATTACATTATTTGCCATTTGCCTCTCGGTTTCCTCTCCCCCACTTCACCCTTGCTGTTTTATTCGCCCTCTCTCTCTCCATCCTCCCTCTCTCTCTCTATTCACCTCTTTTTGCTCGTTTCTTGTTTGCTTGTGTGTCGGATTGCTTGCTTGTCACGATGGCTCAAGATAATACCAAATTGTGTTACTTTACCAATACCAACAACAAAGATTTTATTAGCACTCCGATTGCTTCTCTTACCGATGCTGAATCTTGTGAAATTAATGTTGCTTTGTTGAATCTTGTCATGAAAGATCCATTTTCCGGCCTTCCTAGTGAAGATGCCACTACCCATCTAAACAACTTCGTTGATTTGTGTGATATGCAAAAGAAGAAAGATGTGGACAATGATATTGTTAAATTGAAGCTATTTCCTTTTTCGCTTAGAGATCGTGCTAAAGCTTGGTTTTTGTCTTTGCCTAAAAATAGTATTGATTTGTGGAATAAGTGCAAAGATGCTTTCATCTCTAAGTATTTTCCTCCCGCTAAGATCATCTCTCTTAGAAATGATATTACGAATTTTAAGCAACTTGATCATGAACATGTTGCACAAGCTTGGGAGAGGATGAAATTAATGATACATAATTGCCCTACACATGGTTTGAATTTTTGGATGATTATACAAAATTTTTATGCTGGATTGAATTTTGCTTCTAGAAATCTTTTAGATTTGGCCACGGGAGGCACTTTTATGGAAATCACTTTAGGAGAAGCTACTAAACTCCTAGATAATATTATGGTTAATTATTGTCAATGGCACACTGAAAGATCTACTAATAAGAAAGTGCATGCGATAGAAGAAATTAATGTTTTGAGTGGTAAGATGGATGAACTTATGAAATTATTTGCTAATAAAAGTGTTTCTTCTGATCCTAATGATATGCCTTTGTCTACTTTGATTGAGAATAATAATGAATCTTTGGATGTGAATTTTGTTGGTAGGAATAATTTTGGGAACAACGCGTATAGAGGAAACTTTAATCCTAGGACGTATCCTAGTAATTCCTCTAATAATTATGGTAATTCCTACAACAATTATTATGGAAATTTTAGTAAGATACCCTCTGATTTTGAATCTAATATTAAATAATTTATTACCTCGCAAAAGAATTCCAATGCTTTGATTGAAGAAAAATTGCTTAAGATTGATGAGTTGGCTAGGAACGTTGATAGAATTTCTCTTGATGTTGATTCTTGAAAACTTCGATCTATTCCTCCTAAGCATGATATCAATGAGTCTCTCAAAGCCATGAGAATTTCCATTGATGAGTGCAAAGAAAGAACCACTAGGATGCGTGCTAAGAAAGATTGCTTTATAAAAGCATGTTCTTCTAGTTTCCATGATAATAAAGATGAAGATCTAAAAGTTATTGATGTGTCCCCTATTAAGTCTTTGTTTGTAATATGAATCTTGATAATGATGGGACTGAATATGATCCACCTTTACCTAGAAGGCATTCCAAAAATTTGGAGTCTTTAGACCTTGATGCTAAAATTGTTAAAAGTGGGATTGAAGAAATCAAAACTTTAAATATTAATGAACCCACTATTTTGGATTTCAAGGAATTTAATTATGATAATTTATCTTTGATAGATTGTATTTCCTTGTTGCAATCCGTGCTAAATTCTCCTCATGCTTATAGTCAAAATAAAGCCTTTACCAAACATATCATTGATGCTTTGATGCAATCTTATGAAGAAAAACTTGAGTTGGAAGTTTCTATCCATAGAAAACTTTATGATGAGTGGGAACCTACTATTAAAATTAAGATTAAAGATCATGAATGCTATGCTTTGTGTGATTTGGGTGCTAGTGTTTCCATGATTCCAAAGACTTTATGTGATTTGCTAGATTTCCGTGATTTTGATGATTGCTCTTTAAACTTGCACCTTGCGGATTCCATGTCACAGCCCTAGAAATCTTCTTGTAATTAGTGGCATTGCATCCATGCATCATTTAAAACATCTATTAATTTTGAAATGGGGACTGATAAACCCTAGCAGCAAGTGAAATACAACTAGGGTCAAATTAAATCTTTTCCATCTACCCAAAATGGTTTTTAGAAAAGTTCATCAATTTTGGAATGGGTGAAAACTTCTTCCAAAAATGATGCACACATTTCTAGGACATTTCTGGATTTTGGAGTTAATTCATACGTATTTGAATTTGGACAATTAAATGCTATATAATATCTTAAAATGTCCAAATAATTCTGAACTTAAGTGAGGGCTGTTGGAAATATTCCATACAGAGCCCACAATTATTTTCAGGGTTTTTGAAAATGCCTTAGCATTTTAATTAAGTCAAAAAAATTACAGAAAAATAGAAAACAGAAACTAAATAAAAGAGAGAGAGAAGGAAACAAACCTGGCGCCACCTGGGCCTCACCTGTGCTGGCCCAGCCCACCTGGCAGCCCAGCCACCTGGCCGGCCCACCGAGGGCAGGGGCGTCTTCTTCCTCCTGCCAGAAGGTAGAGGAGAAGACAGCCACGGCGCCGCGGCGTGCCACACCGGCAGCTGCCTGCCTGGCTGCCCCCTCGTCGCCCTGGACTCCCTCTGCGACGCCACGCTACCCCCTGGACCCCCTTGACGCTCTCACACTCTCCCTCGCCCTCGTCCCCTTCTCTGTCTCTCTCTCTCACATGCGCGACCGAACGCAGCCGTCGCCGCCGACGAGCTCCCCCACGGCCACAGCCATCTTTGAGCCTCTCCGATGCGCCCCCGAGCTCCGCCTGGTGCCCCTCTTCCTCCTCGCCAAGCCACGCAAGCCGAGGATCACCATGCCGTCGTATTCGAGCTCGTCACCACCGCTTCTGCTCGCCGGACTTCGCCGGTCGATTCGCCGCCTCCGATGCTTCCCCGAGCATGCTGGCCATCCCTACGTCACCATCGTGAGCCCCTGAGTCGTTTCCCCCTTTTCCTCTGGTCGTTTTTGACCTCTAGGCCATAGCCCCATCTTGGCCGAGAACTCCACGCTGCCGGCAATGTCGCCGCCGTGGCCATAGCCACCGCATCTCGTGTCCGAGCACACCATCGTGCTCAGCACGATCCCATGAGCCCACAGACAACCGCAGCGCCCCCTCCCGTGCTCTGTAGCGCTATCCGAAGGATGCCCGAGCTGCTGCCGCCGCTGAACCTCGTCGCCGGCCACTTTTCCGGCCACCCCAGGTCCTACCACCACCCCCAATGGATGCGCCTCACTCCCAGGAACCCGTAGGTGCAACCCACGGATCGAATGGTGCCCTGTAGAGCATTTCCAAGCTGTCCCGCCGTCTCTGTCGTCGCCGGCGACTAAACGCTGGCGACCCCTGACCCGTTGACCGGCATGGGTTGACCCCAGTGCCCGGTTTGACCTCCCCCTCTCTCTCACTGACTTACGGGCCCCGCCCGACTATTTACTCTAGTTAGCGCTAATTAGCTAGTTAGGTTAGTTACTATAGTCGCTGACCAGTGGGCCTAGGCTAGTTAGTTAGGTCTAACTAACTTAGTTAGTTGACTGGGTCACTAACCAATGGGTCCCACTGGTCAGGTTTTACCTAGTCGACGCCTTTGACCTGCTAACATCACCTTGACGTCATGCTGACACAGTAATACATTTTCTAGACTTAGTTTAAATTATAATAATTCAGAAAATTCCAAAAAATGCCCAAAACTTCTAAAAATCATAGAAAATCAACTGTAACTCCAAATGAAATAAATTATATATGAAAAATTATCAGAAAAATTCAAGGAATCTGTTTATGGCATTTTCATGCATGTTTGAACAATGTTTGTCCTCTGTTTTGGACAAAACAAATAACTGGCATTTAACTAATCATATATGGAGTTTGAATTTGAATCTTGTATTCAAACCAACTTCATTTAATTGTGTTGCTAGTTGCATTAGCTCAATCAACAACATATTGCCATGCCAATATCATGCATCATGTTGTGCATTGCATTGATTGTGTTCCTTCTCTATTGTCGGTGATTGTCCCCTCTCGGTAGACGCTGCACCGACGCTGTGATCGTTGACACTGATGAAGACTCAATGTTATCTTTAGAAGTGCCAGGCAAGCAAAACCCCCTTGTTCATTCCGATACAAACCCACTCTCTCGCTCCTGCTCTCTTTTACTGCATTAGGACAACAACAATTCAACTATTACATGCTGCGGTAGTTGAACCCCTTTCCTTTGCATGACCTGTCATTGCCACAGTAAATAGATGAAACCCACTAGCATGAGTAGGAGTTGTTTGATCCCTGATGTGCCTACTCATTCATGTTTGCTTGTCATGCCTGCTATTGCTTAGAGTTGTGTCAGGTCTGATTCATCGGGGATGAATTGGAAAGTTGTGAACATGTCCTATTGTGTGTAAGCTAAGTGTGTGAACACGATTTGGTAAAGGTAGCGGTGAGAGGCCATGTAGGAGTACATGGTGGGTTGTCTCATTGAAACCGTTCTCAGGAGCTGAGTTCTGTGTTTGTGATCCATGAAACAGTTACTACCACACATTGGGCCCTGAAATATGACCCCGCTCGACTTACTAACCCCTCTCGTCCTCTGTCTAGGAGTTGCAACTAGTTTCTGGTGTTTATAGGTTATGTGTTGGCAGCCGTGCATAGCGTTGACCCTAGGGGTGGGCTATGATGCGGTAGATACACTGTGGCCGGGTATGCCGGGCGCCCGTTTGGCGTCTCGAGACCCTGTACACATCGTTTGGGGCCGTTGAGGACACCCCGGCCGGATTTCCTTGCGGATGGAACATGAATAGGCGATAAACCTGGACTAGAGACTTGTGAGGTTAGTCAGGTCGTGGTCTACACCCACGTCGGTTTTCGCTTGAAGTCTGCCGAGCACATGTCGTGTCCAGACGCTAAGTGGTGGAAACATGTGTGACGAAGTACACCCCTGCAGGGTATAAAACTATTCGAATAGCCGCGTCGGCGGTAAAGGACTTCTGGGTTGCCTATAGCAGTTCATAGACAAGTGAAAGTGGATACTCTAAAACTCGCAAGATAAGTGTGAGTGCTATGGATGGCCTTCTCGTAGGGAGACGGGAGCGGATCCATAGTGGTGTATTGAATGGTGAATATGTGGACTCGTGTGCGCCACCTCAAAAGAGTTGCTTGCAATCGTAGTTCAGGTTAACCACTGAGTCAAAGCTGGCTTGCTGCAGTTAAACTCCACCACCCCCCTTGTTGATACCGATGCATATGTAATTTAGTTCTGATGTAAGTCTTGCTGAGTATCTTTGTACTCACGTTTGCTTAGTTTATGTTTTGCAGAGAGACTCCAGTCTCGCTAGTAGTTCCGCGTGGACTTCGACGTTTAGCTTGATACCTCAGCTACGATCTTGTGCCCTCGGCAGGATCTGGTAGATAGTCAGGCTTCTCAGCCTTTTTCATTTGTAGATGTATGTACTCAGACATGTTAAGCTTTTGCACGTGCTTTGATTTGTATGCTATGATTGTTGGGTCATGAGACCCATGTTTGTAATATCTCACTCCTCGGAGCCTAATGAATAAATACTTGAGTTGTAGAGTTATGTTGTGATGCCATGTTGTATTTTCACATATCGAGCATATTGTGTGTATGATTGAAATGCTTGGTATGTGTGGGATCCGACAATCTAGTTGTTTATCCTTGGCAGCCTCTCTTATGGGGAAATGTAGTCTAGTGCCTCCATGAGCCATAGTAGTCCGCTACAGCCCGGTTCACCGGAGTCCTGTTAGCCCAGCACTACTGCTCAGGACACTTGACTGGCCGGCATGTGTTTCACTTCGTTTCTGTGTCTGTCCCTTCGGGGAAATGTCACGCGGTGACATCCGGAGTCCTGCCTGGCCTGCTACAGCCCGGGTTCCCAGAGTCCTGTTAGCCCAGTGCTACAGCCCGGATTCACACGCTGCTGACCGACATGCTCGATGTGATTCATGTATGCCTGTCCCCATAGGTTAGTGCCGCTTTGGGTTCACGACTAGCCATTTTGGCCCGGATTCCCTGTCATATGGATGCTAGCGACACTATCATATACGTGAGCCAAAAGGCGCAAACGGTTCCGGGTCATGGTAAGGCGACACCCGTGGGAATACCGTGCATGAGGCCGCAAAGTGATATGAAGTGTTACCGGCTAGATCGATATGACTTGGAATCGGGGTCCTGACAGCTTTGGTATCAGAGCCTGACTGCCTGTAGGATTACCAAGCCAAACTGGTCGAAGTTGAGTCTAGAAATGATTTAGTTATATAAGGGAATTGATTGTGGAAGGGAACGTAATGCTCTTTTTACTCCTTATACCTTATGCCTTCTGATCTGAGTCATCCTCTTCCTTTCTACGGGGATTAAGAACTAGGCCTTCTCATCTATCTATTAGGATGACGAGTTACTATGTTAGAGACTTATATGATTGTTGGTTTCAAGCCTCAGTTCCGTTCCTACTACTTCTGTATGTTGACAGTTGATCTCAGAACCTTGACATTTTGTTGTTGAGTGGTTATGCCACCATTTTTGCAGGATGTCTCAAATAATTTTGAGCATTTACAGCCGTTATGCTATCCGAGTCATCCCAAGTCTCTACATAGTCTGATGCATTTGCAAACCTTTTCTTTCCGTTCCCGATGTCCTTTTGGGCCATATTAAGCACACTACTCGGTCTGTGAGGTACTCCGTTGCCTCGGCGTATATGTTGGAGCTATTATTATGACCCTAGGTGTTTTAGGGAGTCACCTAGTAATCTAGCCATGTTTTGTGTTCTAGTGTGATGATTCTGGCCACCACTCTCGAAAGCATCCCGTGATGCCATTTAGTAGTAGGTATTCTATTCCTGGGTTCTTGAACCCGAGATTCACCCACTTACCTCCTATTGTTAGTATTTGCTAAGTTCCCTTAAGATATTAGTAACCTTTGCATTAGTCCTTGAGGTCCGTGGTATTTTCCTTCTTCCAAATACTATGAACCACTTATGGCAGAAGTTCTTCTGAACCAAAAGATCACAACCAGGGTGCTCTTAAGGAGTTCTCCATTCATAATTGTGATTCTGCCAGTTCTACCTTTCTGCATGGGTTATCTGGAAGAAAACCTGTTGAACTTGGTTCGACATATTAAGCTATGCATCCACAACTCATAAAGTTATATGCTCCTTGAGTTGTCCATCTTCAGTTGTATTCCGACCATCTTCTATCAATTGATAGTCAAGAGTATGCATGCATTCGTTCATTGATGCCTAATTATTCTTGTGGTCTGTCAAGTCGTTCTATTCCAGAATGACTAGGAGAAACAAGCTCCAGTACCTCATCCATTTCTAGGATTGGGTCAAAGTAGTTGTATTCCGCAGATCAAATGCCAATCCAGCTTTTGCTCTGTTCTACCTTGGGGTATTGCCATCTTTATGTCAGGATTGTCATGAGAATTGCACCACCTCTTATGAATTCTTGACGCAGTAATACTTCTCGCTATCATTATTCATTCCTCGGTCCCGTATTGTCGCAACCGGAATGCCGACAAGTGAATCATGATGTGTGAAATCAATACTCCTAGCAACCCCGTTGCTTGGTAGTTAATGGACAATAATCTTATCCTCAGCGTGCCGATTATTAAATCATCATCCTAAGATTGATTGTGCTACCTAGTCTTTATTTCCTGGTGCACTCTTCGATCAACGAGTTAGGATTTTGCCAAACCCTTGCTCTATTGATCATATCGTCTTGCCCTGAAAAGCAAGATTGATCTTGAGCTTAGTATCATATCAGTGGTTCGTGATGTTCCAATTATCTTCTCGGAAGTATTACCTGGTTGTCACCTAACCGCTATGTTGAGTTCGTGATCATGTTGGGTTTCCTCCAACCACCCATTCTCCAAGAATCTGTGTTGGATACCCCTGAGCTAGTTGGTTAAGCTTAACAACAGCTTGGAGAGTTGGATGATAAAAGCTTAATCTACTTAGTTCACTCTTAAGGGATATCCTTGTGTGTGTGTGTGCTGAAGAAAGGTGATATCTTCATCAATTGGTCCTCGTGATCAGTTGTTGGATCTACTGCTTTGACAAAACTTTGACTTGAGTATGGGCTATCGTCAAGTCAAATCAGAACCAACGATGTTCGTAATGTTGTCTTACTCATGTTTGATCCCTCGAGCATACACCATTACATCTTTGGTCTGACCAATGTTAGCACCGTGTTCACATGATGGTGGAAGTCCAGTGATATGGAAATTCTGATGAGTTGTTGTTGAGCCCATCAGCAACATTTTGTCTCCCCCATGATTCATGACTGAACATCAACCTAGTGTTGAAAACCTTGTAAGCAATGCCTTCGTGTTCCGTTCATGAAGCTTATGCTTGGATGAAAGAAGTGACCTTCTCCAAGTTCACGTGCACTAGGTGTAAGTTGCCGCCATGAATTTGAGGAAGGTTTTTTATGTTTCCCATGGAATCATCCCAAATCAGTCATGCATACGTGCGAAGTATTCTATGGTTTGGTAGATTAATTACCTCCACTCCATATGTATCCCCTAGCACACCAAGCCACTGATTGATTTGTTCAAGGAAAAAGGGTTGTTGTGCGAATACTAGTTCATGCACAAGGACCTCGATATCCTCAATGATGGTTCCCCACCTAAACTCGGTAGTATTTTGTTGTAAGATTTCTACATGATCATGCTTGTCTTGGACAACATGTTCACATATATGTAGCAGAACCATCTCATGTTTTGGAGTTTACTATCATAGTTCAATTCCCGAGAATCTCGCAACGTCGTCTCGTCGATTTGTGTTGCAAACTTTCATTCTCCTTTCTAGACTCGATGAGTCTGGAATATCCTGACACCAACCAGATCTGAATCTCAGGTAGATATGATGGCTGGAGCATTTTCCAAGAACTATAATATTGGTCCCTCGATAACCGGTAAAGTGGATGTCGTGGCCAACACATCCAGCCGGAAGACCTATTATTGTAGTGTCTCGATTGAAGAAAGTTGTCCACCTCCCCATGAGGATTTCGTAGGATTTACCTCCATAGTTAATCCTTACGGATTCTTGTGCTCCCGAAGTCCGGCCTTTTACTTGATGTCCTAGATACCAAACCATATCAATAAATGGGTTATCCTAGCACATCAAGGAGAACGTTAGAAGCGGAGTGCTAAATGTCTCTCGGTCGATCATCCAGATTTTGTTCCTTGGCCTCGCTAAGGTGAAATCTGAGAAAGTGTTATCTTCCTTTGCATCTGCATTATCCATCACCATTCATCATGGTGGTATGTTGTGTTGCCAGGATCCTTGACACGGATATTGGTAAAACCTTGACGAATATGGAGATGCTCAAGTTCTTGAGAGCACGCGCTAGCACCAGGTTTTACCGTTGGCGTTAACTAGGATTTGCTTCTAGTTTCCTCGGTTATGTTATAACCCTTTTCAAACAGTGGACTCACTCTCGACTGTTGAGCTCTTCCCCAGTTACCAGAATCATTCCCAACATTTGCATTTTGTTCCCAGCTTGCACCTCAGTAGTTGTTGTTCAGGATCATCTTCAAAAGTGGACTTACCATGGGTCTCATCCATTTCCGATGATAACAAAAATCATCCATTGCGTTGTCTTCAACAAGATAGTCCACATCATCCATTCTAGTCAGAGTATGCCATTCTTCGAACTTCTTCAAACGATCGTTGTGATTGCCTTAGGCTGGTATAGAGAGTTTCAATGATCTTTGTATCAAAAGTAATTCTTTTTGCCACTTAAGGGAATAGTTCTTGGAGTCACCTTCCCCGAGGTGCCCTGTTTCGGAATCATGGAAATTTCCCTCGCTACTTTGAAACCCTCGTCAAATTGTTTCTTCTGTCGCTCCTGATGCAAGTTTTGCCTCTCAGCTCCAGAGATGTTTCTATGTCTCATCCCATGAGTTGATCTTGTGATCATCAAGATGATCCTAAGTTGCTCGAACCTCAAGAAGATCGATTCTTCTAAATTTTCCCTTTCTTCTTGTTGTCATGTTGGATGTAGTTCTCAAAGCAAGACGTCAAGATCAATGTGATGCAATATATCGGTATCTTCGAGAAGGGCAGTTTGATCGAGAAGACTGTGATAGTTTTGTGACCCCTCTGTCTTCTTACTTCACTTCTTGAATCTCGGGACAAGATTCTTGCTTAGTGCGGGTGAGTTGTCACAGCCCTAGAAATCTTCTTGTAATTAGTGGCATTGCATCCATGCATCATTTTCAACATCTATTAATTTTGAAATGGGGACTAATAAACCCTAGCAGCAAGTGAAATACAACTAGGGTCAAATTAAATCTTTTCCATCTACCCAAAATGGTTTTTAGAAAAGTTCATCAATTTTGGAATGGGTGAAAACTTCTTCCAAAAATGATGCACACATTTCTAGGACATTTCTGGATTTTGGAGTTAATTCATACGTATTTGAATTTGGACAATTAAATGCTATATAATATCTTAAAATGTCCAAATAATTCTGAACTTAAGTGAGGGCTGTTGGAAATATTCCATACAGAGCCCACAATTATTTTCAGGGTTTTTGAAAATGCCTTAGCATTTTAATTAAGTCAACAAAATTACAGAAAAATAGAAAACAGAAACTAAATAAAAGAGAGAGAGAAGGAAACAAACCTGGCGCCACCTGGGCCTCACCTGTGCTGGCCCAGCCCACCTGGCAGCCCAGCCACCTGGCCGGCCCACCGAGGGCAGGGGCGTCTTCTTCCTCCTGCCAGAAGGCAGAGGAGAAGACAGCCACGGCGCCGCGGCGTGCCACGCCGGCAGCTGCCTGCCTGGCTGCCCCCTCGTCGCCCTGGACTCCCTCTGCAACACCACGCTACCCCCCTGGACCCCCTTGACACTCTCGCACTCTCCCTCGCCCTCGTCACCTTCTCTGTCTCTCTCTCACGTGCGCGACCGAACGCAGCCGTCGCCGCCGACGAGCTCCCCCACGGCCACAGCCATCTTTGAGCCTCTCCGATGCGCCCCCGAGCTCCGCCTGGTGCCCCTCTTCCTCCTCGCCAAGCCACACAAGCCGAGGATCACCATGCCGTCGTCTTCGATCTCGTCACCACCGCTTCTGCTCGTCGGACTTCGCCGGTCGATTCGCCGCCTCCGATGCTTCCCCGAGCATGCTGGCCATCCCTACGTCACCACCGTGAGCCCCCGAGTCATTTCCCCCTTTTCCCCTGGTCGTTTTTGACCTCTAGGCCATAGCCCCATCTTGGACGAGAACTCCACGCCGCCGGCGATGTCGCCACCGTGGCCACAACCACCGCAGCTCGTGTCCGAACACACCATCGTGCTCAGCACGATCCCATGAGCCTGTAGACAACCGCAGCGCCCCCTCCTGTGCTCTGTAGCGCTATCCCGAGGATGCCCGAGCTGCTGCCGCCGCTGAACCTCGTCGCCGGCCACTTTTCTGGCCACCCCAGCTCCTACCACCACCCCCAATGGATGCGCCTCACTCCCAGGAACCCGTAGGTGCAACCCACGGATCGAATGGTGCCCTGTAGAGCATTTCCGAGCCGTCCCGCCGTCTCTGTCGTCGCCGGCGACCCCTGACCCGTTGACCGGCATGGGTTGACCCCACTGCCCGGTTTGACCTCCCCCTCTCTCTGACTGACTTATGGGCCTCGCCCGACTAATTACTCTAGTTAGCGCTAATTAGCTAGTTAGGTTAGTTACTACAGTCGCTGACCAGTGGGCCCAGGCTAGTTAGTTAAGTCTAACTAACTTAGTTAGTTGACTGGGTCACTGACCAGTGGGTCCCACTGGTCAGGTTTGACCTGGTCGATGCCTTTGACCTGCTGACATCACCTTGGCGTCATGCTGACGCAGTAATACATTTTCTGGACTTAGTTTAAATTATAATAATTCAGAAAATTCTAGAAAATGCCCAAAACTTCTAAAAATCATAGAAAATCAACCGTAACTCCAAATGAAATAAATTATATATGAAAAATTATCAGAAAAATTCAAGGAATCTGTTTACGGCATTTTCATGCTTGTTTGAACAATGTTTGTCCTCTGTTTTGGACAAAACAAATAAATGGCATTTAACTAATCATATATGGAGTTTGAATTTGAATCTTGTATTCAAACCAACTTCATTTAATTGTGTTGCTAGTTGCATTAGCTCAATCAACAACATATTGCCATGTCATTATCATGCATCATGTTGTGCATTGCATTGATTGTGTTCCTTCTCTATTGCCGGTGATTGTCCCCTCTCGGTAGATGCTGCTCCGACGATGTGATCGTTGACACTGATGAAGACTCAATGTTATCTTTAGAAGTGCCAGGCAAGCAAAACCCCCTTGTTCATTCTGATACAAACCCACTCTCTCGCTCCTGCTCTCTTTTACTGCATTAGGATAACAACGATTCAACTGTTACATGCTGCGGTAGTTGAACCCCTTTCCTTTGCATGACCTGTCATTGCCATAGTAAATAGATGAAACCCACTAGCATGAGTAGGAGTTGTTTGAGCCCTGATGTGCCTACTCATTCATGTTTGCTTGTCATGCCTGCTATTGCTTAGAGTTGTGTCAGGTCTGATTCATCGGGGATGAATTGGAAAGTTGTGAACATGTCCTACTGTGTGTAAGCTAAGTGTGTGAACACGATTTGGTAAAGGTAGCGGTGAGAGGCCATGTAGGAGTACATGGTGGGTTGTCTCATTGAAACCATTCTCAGGAGCTGAGTTCTGTGTTTGTGATCCATGAAACAATTACTACCACACATTGGGCCCTGAAATATGACCCCGCTCGACTTACTGACCCCTCTTGTCCTCTGTCCAGGAGTTGCAACTAGTTTCTGGTGTTTATAGGATATGTGTTGGCGGCCGTGCGTAGCGCTGACCCTAGGGGTGTGCTATGATGCGGTAGATACACTCTGGCCGGGTATGCCGGGCGCCCGTTTGGCGTCTCGGGACCCTGTACACATCGTTTGGGGCCGTTGAGGACACCCCGGCCGGATTTCCTTGCGGATGGAACCTGAATAGGCGATAAACCTGGACTAGAGACTTGTGAGGTTAGTCAGGTCGTGGTCTACACCCACGTCGGTTTTCGCTTGAAGTCTGCCGAGCACATGTCGTGTGCAGACGCTAAGTGGTGGAAACATGTGTGACGAAGTACACCCCTGCAGGGTATAAAACTATTCGAATAGCCGCGTCCGTGGTAAAGGACTTCTGGGTTGCCTATACCAGTTCATAGACAAGTGAAAGTGGATACTCTAAAACTCGCAAGATAAGTGTGACTATGGATGGCCTTCTCGTAGGGAGACGGGAGCGGATCCATAGTGGTGTATTGAATGGTGAATATGTGGACTCATGTGCGCCACCTCAAAAGAGTTGCTTGCAATTGTAGTTCAGGTTAACCACTGAGTCAAAGCTGGCTTGCTGCAGTTAAACTCCACCACCCCCCCTTGTTGATACCGATGCATATGTAGTTTAGTTCTGATGTAAGTCTTGCCGAGTACCTTTGTACCCACGTTTGCTTAATTTATGTTTTGCAGAGAGACTCCAGTCTCGCTAGTAGTTCCGCGTGGACTTTGATGTTTAGCTTGATACCTCAGCTACGATCTTGTGCCCTCGGCAGGATCTGGTAGATAGTTAGGCTTCTCAGCCTTTTTCATTTGTAGATGTCTGTACTCAGACATGTTAAGCTTCTGCACGTGCTTTGATTTGTATGCTATGATTGTTGGGTCATGAGACCCATGTTTGTAATATCTCGCTCCTCGGAGCCTAATGAATAAATACTTGAGTTGTAGAGTTATGCTGTGATGCCATGTTGTATTTACACATATCGAGCATATTGTGTGTATGATTGAAATGCTTGGTATGTGTGGGATCCGACAATCTAGTTGTTTATCCTTGGCAGCCTCTCTTATGGGGAAATGTAGTCTAGTGCCTCCATGAGCCATAGTAGTCCGCTACAGCCCGGTTCACCGGAGTTCTGTTAGCCCAGCACTACTGCTCAGGACACTTGACTGGCCGGCATGTGTTTCACTTCGTTTCTGTGTCTGTCCCTTCGGGGAAATGTCACGCGGTGACATCCGGAGTCCTGCCTAGCCTGCTACAGCCCGGGTTCCCGGAGTCCTATTAGCCTAGTGCTACAGCCCGGATTCACACGATGCTGACCGACATGCTCGATGTGATTCATGTATGCCTGTCCCCATAGGTTAGTGCCGCTTTGGGTTCACGACTAGCCATGTCGGCCCAGATTCCCTGTCATATGGATGCTAGCGACACTACCATATACGTGAGCCAAAAGGCGCAAATGGTTCCGGGCCATGGTAAGGCGACACCCGTGGGAATACCGTGCGTGAGGCCGCAAAGTGATATGAAGTGTTACCGGCTAGATCGATGTGACTTGGAATTGGGGTCCTGACATTCCACTATTAAGAAACCTATGGGAAGAATTAATGATGTTCTTATTGTTTCAAATAGGAATTATGTGCCCGTGGATTTTATTGTTCTTGACATAGATTGCAATCCTTCATGTCCTATTATTCTTGGTAGACCTTTCCTTAGAACGATTGGTGCAATTATTGATATGAAGGAAGGGAATATTAGATTCCAATTTCTGTTAAGGAAAGGCATGGAACACTTCCCTAGAAAGAAAACTAAATTACCTTATGAATCTATTATGAGAGCCACTTATGGATTGCCTTCCAAAGATGGCAATACCTAGATCTATCTTCGCTTTTATGCCTAGCTAAGGGCGTTAAACGATAGCGCTTGTTGGGAGGAAACCCAATTTTATTTTTATTCCTTGATCTTTGCTCCTGTTTAGTAATAAATAATTTATCTAGCCTCTGTTTTGGTTGTGTTTTTTGTGTTTAATTAGTGTTTGTGCCAAGTAGAACCGTTGAGAAGATTGGGGAAAGTCTTGATATCTTGCTGTAAAAAACATAAACTTTAGCGCTCACGAGAACTGCTGCAATTTTTATTTGAAAAGTTCTATTTAGTTAATTATTTTTGAAGATGATTAATAGATAAATTCCTCACGTCCAGCAATTTATTTTAGAATTTTTGGGATTCCAGATCTTGCGTTATCTACAGATTACTACAGACTGTTCTGTTTTTGACAGATTCTGTTTTTCGTGTGTTGTTTGCTTATTTTGATGAATATATGGCTAGTAAAATAGTTATAAACCATATAGAAGTTGGAATACAGTAGGTTTAACACCAATATAAATAAATAATGAGTTCATTACAGTACCTTGAAGTGGTGTTTTGTTTTCTTTCGCTAACTGAGCTCACGAGATTTTCTACTTTAAGTTTTGTGTTGTGAAGTTTTCAAGTTTTGGGTAAAGATTTGATGGATAATGGAACAAGGAGTGGCAAGAGCCTAAGCTTGGGGATGCCCATGGCACCCCAAGATAATCTAAGGACACCTAAAATCCAAAGCTTGGGGATGCCCCGGAAGGCATCCCCTCTTTCGTCTACTTCTATCGGTAACTTTACTTGGAGCTATATTTTTATTTACCACATGATATGTGTTTTGCTTGGAGCATCTTGTATTATTTGAGTCTTTAATTTTTAGTTTTCCACAATCATCATTGCTGCACACACCTTTTTGAGAGAGACACTCATGATTCGGAAATTGTTAGAAAACTCTATGTGCTTCACTTATATCTTTTGAGTTATATAGTTTTTGCTCTAGTGCTTCACTTATATCTTTTAGAGCATGTTGGTAGATTTGTTTTATAGAAACCATTGTTCTCTCATGCTTCACTTAGATTATTTTGAGAGTCCTACAAAACAGAATGGTAATTTTCTTTAATTATGTTAGGCATTCAAGATTAATAATAAAAATTTCTTATGAGTGTGTTGAATACTATGAGAAGTTTGAAACTTGATAATTGTTTTGAGATATGGAGATGGTGATATTAGAGTCGTGCTAGTTGAGTAGTTGTGAATTTGAGAAATGCTTGTGTTGAAGTTTGTGATTCCCGTATATCGGATGTGGGGTTCCGGCAAACCCTTGAGGTTCGTACACTGGGGTGCGTGTGAAGTCTTTTCCTCCCACCGATCTATGCCCTAGCCTAGTAAGATCTCGTGGACGAATTCGCAACACAGAAAGACACAAGATTTATACTGGTTCGGGCCACCGTTGTGGTGTAATACCCTACTCCAGTGTGGTGGTGGTGGATTGCCTCTTCGGCTGATGATGAACAATACAAGGGGAAGAACAGCCTCCTGAGGTTGAGGTGTTCTTGTGCTTGGCTAACTTGTGAGTGTGAGAGCGATCTTTCGGACCCCTTGCTTATGGTGATGGCTAGTCCTACTTATAGAAGCCCTGGTCCTCTTCCCAAATACTGAGCGGGAAGGGAGCCAACAATGGTGGACAAATTCAAAGGGGGACAGCTAGTACAAGCCATCCCGACAAAAGGTGGTCTCCGCCTGCGAAAGGCTCTGGTGGTGATGCCGTCTTGGGCTCCACGATGACCTCCGTCTTGCCGTCCTTCTGGTTTTGGTCTTGTTGCACCAAAATGGCAACCTTTGCCTGATGCCTTGGTACTCCTCGCCTGCGCTGGTTTCCTTAGCACCAAAGAGGAAACAAGGACGCTGCGCGCGCTGGCGCCCGCCTGGTGTCGATCGTCATGGCTCACGTCATGAGAGCCTCGTGAGGTTTGCCTCACCATGACATCTCCGCTCCTCGTGAGCCTGCCTGACTAGGCCACTCTAGAGGAGGTCTTGCGTCATCCGCCTCGCGAGGCTTGGCCCCTCGCGAGGGTCTTGGATGCCTTGTTGATGAATATGGGTCGTACGACCTGCTGGCTTAGCAACGCAGCGGGCCGCAGGCAGGCAAGTATGGGGACCCCCGTTCCCAGACACCGACAGTAGCCCCCGGGCCCAAGGTGTGCTCGGGCTTGGCTTCGCGGCAAAGCCAAGGGTCGAGTACGCAGTACCATAGGGCCCAAAAGCCCGCGGCTCGGTTGACGCGTGGCAGTGGATTGGACGTGGGCGTCTCCGCTTCCCCACGCTGCCTCGGCAACTACATGACTTGACGAGTCCCTGCGACATGCAAGTAAAACCATCATTACCTGCGATCGTGGGAGGTGCCGGTTGGGCTTCTCTTGCTATAAATGGGGAGGGGGCTGAGCCCCCGTTGCCCATCTCTTTCTTGCTCGATTGCTTCTTCTTCCTCGCTCCATTGCTCGTTGTGCCACCAATGGCGCCACGAAGGAAGTTCTTCGCCGCCGAGAAGGGAAAGTGAGGGAGTCCTGGATTAGGGGGTCTCCGGACAGCCGGACTATATCCTTTGACCGGACTGTTGGACTATCAAGATACAAGATTGAAGATTTCATCTCGTGTCCGGATGGGACTCTACTTGGTGTGGAAGGCAAGCTAGGCAGTACGGATATGGATATCTCCTCCTTTGTAACCGACCTTGTGTAACCCTAACCCCTTATGGTGTCTATATAAACCGGAGGGTTTTAGTCCGTAGGAAAACAGACAATCATACCATAGGCTAGCTTCTAGGGTTTAGCCTCTCCGATCTCGTGGTAGATCAACTCTTGTAATACCCGTATCATCAAGAATAAATAGAGCAGGACATAGGGTTTTACCTCCATCAAGAGGGCCCGAACCTGGGTAAAACATCGTGTCCCCTGCCTCCTATTACCATCCGCCATAGACGCACAGTTCGGGACCCCCTACCCGAGATCCGCCGGTTTTGACACCAACATTGGTTCTTTCATTGAGAGTTCCTCTATGTCATCTTGTTAGGCTTGATGGCTCCTACTATCATCGATAGCGATGCAGTCTAGGGTGAGACTTTTTCCTCGGTCAGATCTTTGTGTTCGGCGGCTTCGCTCTGCAAGCCAACTCGCTTGGCCATCTGGAGCAGATTGAAAGTTACGCCCCTGGCCACCAGGTCAGGTTTGGAAGCTTAAACTATACGTCCGATATCCGCGGAGACTTGATCTTCGACGGATTCGAGCCCCTGCCTTGTGCGCCACGCTGTCACGATGAGTATGATTTAGCTCTACCATTGGACAGTGTTCAAGAAATCGCATCGGCAGCCGCTCCGACCCTTAATTCGGAGCCAGTTGCACCATCCATGGACGGGTGGATAGACCCTGCCACGGAGGCCGCATCCTCAGTGGCGATCGAGCCAAGTATCGACCTTACCCTTCACGGGAGCCGTGACGCCGAACTGCCGGATTCTTCCCCAGCCACGGACTCCAAACCGCCTGCGCCCATGCCTATTGAATCCGACTGGGCGCCGATCATGGAGTTGACCTCCGCGGATATCTTTCAGCACTCGCCCTTCAGCGACATACTAAACTCATTAAGGTCTCTCTCCTTGTCAGGAGAGTCCTGGCCGAACTATGTCCAGCAGGATTGGGATGCCGATGATGAAGTAATTCGCCGCCCACCCACCACCCACTTAGTAGCCACTATCAATGACTTAACCTACATGCTCGACTTCGACTCCGAAGACATCGACGGTATGGACGACGATGCGGGAGGCGAAGAGGAACCACTGCCCACAGGGCACTGGACAGCCACCTCATATGACATATACATGGTGGACACACCCAAAGAAGGCAATAGCGATGGGACAGCGGAGGATGACCCCTCCAACAAGCAACCCAAGCGCCGGCGTCAGCGGCGCCGCTCTAAGTCCCACCAAGTCAAAAGCGGTGATACCGGCACCGGAGATAATAGCACTCCGGACAGCGCCGAAGACAACAACAATCCCCTCCAGCAAGATTTAGAGTAAGAGGCTGGAGAAGCCAGCCCTCCTGAGAGAGCGGCAGATAGAGAGGCGGAGGATGATAATTACATGCCTGCCTCCGAAGACGAGGCAAGCCTCAATGATGACGAATTCGTCGTGCCAGAGGATCCCGTCGAACAAGAGCGCTTCAAGCGCCGGCTTATAGCCACGTCAAATAGCCTTAAGAAAAAGCACCAGCAGCTTCAAGTTGATCAAGATTTGCTAGCTGACAGATGGACTGAAGTCCTGGCGGCCGAGGAATATAAACTCGAACGCCCCTCCAAGAGTTACCCAAAGTGCAGGTTGCTACCCCGACTGGAGGAGGAAGCACCGAAACCTACATCCCCGGCGTATGATGCGGCTGATCGGCCACCTCGTGGCCACGACAGAGAGGCATTCCATCCAAAAGCTCAGCTTGCACCCCGACGCCATTCATATAAAAAGGCATGGGAAAATACACCAGACCTGCGAGATGTATTGGAGGACAAAGCAAAACATACAAGATCGATCTACGGATCACAAGGGCGCACCACTACGCGAGACGATAATCGTCACGCCGGATACAGTAAAAGTAAGTCCGGCCGGGCCGAACACAGCGGGCAAAACTCATTTGAGCTGCGTCACGATATAGCCCAGTACAGAGGCGCCGCACACCCATTATGCTTCACAGACGAAGTAATGGATCGTCAAATCCCAAAGGGTTTCAAACCCGTAAATATAGAATCATACGACGGCACAACAGATCCTGTGGTATGGATCGAGGATTTCCTCCTGCACATCCACATGGCCCGCGGTGATGATCTACACGCCATCAAATACCTCCCACTCAAACTCAAAGGACCAGTTCGGCATTGGCTCAACAGCTTGCTAGAAGAGTCCATTGGCTGTTGGGAAGATCTGGAAGCCGCATTCCTCGATAACTTTCAGGGCACTTATGTGCGACCACCAGATGCCGATGACTTGAGCCACATAATTCAGCAGCCAAAGGAATTCGGCCAGGAAATTCTGGACACGGTTCCTAACAAAGAAAAATCAAATCGTCGACAGTCCGGATGCAGAGGCCCTAACAGCTTTTAAGCACAACATCCGCGACGAATGGCATGCCCGGCACCTTGGACAGGAAAAGTCAAAATCTATGGCAGCCCTCACGACACTCATGAACCACTTTTGTGCGGGAGAGGACAGCTGGTTGGCTCGCAGCAATAACATATCAAAGAACCATGGTACTTCGGATGCCAGGGACGACAACGACAGGTCACATCGCAACAAACATAAGCGCCACATTAACAGCGACAATACCAAGGATACGGCAGTCAATGCATGATTCAAAGGCTCTAAACCCGGTCAGCGGAAAAAGCCATTCAAAAGAAGCACTCTGGGCCCGTCCAGTTTGGACCGTATACTCGATCGCTCGTGCCAAATACACGGCACCCCCAACAAGCCAGCCAACCACACCAACAGGGATTGTTGGGTGTTCAAGCAGACCAGCAAGTTAGCGATGACGAGGAGGAGCCCCGGCAGCCGAACACTGGAGGACAGAAGAGGTTCCCCCCACAAGTGCGGACGGTGAACATGATATATGCAACCCACATCCCCAAGAGGGAGTGGAAGCATGCGCTCAGGGACGTATATGCATTGGAGCATGTCGCCCCAAAGTTCAACCATTGGTCCTCCTGTCCAATCACCTTCGACCGCAGGGACCACCCCACTAGTATCCATCATGGCGGATTCACCGCATTGGTCCTAGACCCAATCATTGACGGATTTCACCTCACTCGAGTCCTTAAGGATCGCGACAGCAGCCTGAACCTGCTTTATCAGGACACAGTGTGCAAAATGGGTATAGACCCCTCAAGGATCAAACCCACAAAAACGACATTTAAAGGCGTCATACGAGGTGTAGAGGCCCATTGCATGGGCTCAGTGACACTGGAAGTGGGCTTTGGATCTCCGGATAACTTCCGAAGCGAAGAGTTAATCTTCGACATAGTCCTGTTCCGCAGTGGCTACCATGCACTGCTCGGGCGAACCGCATTTGCGAGATTCAATGCGGTACCGCATTATGCATATCTCAAGCTCAAGATGCCAGGACCTCGGGGGGTCATCACAGTCAATGGAAACACAGAGCGCTCTCTCCGCACGGAGGAGCACACTATGGCCCTCGCAACAGAAGCGCAAAGCAGCCTCTTAAGGCAAACCACTAGTTCAACGATTAAGGACCCGGACACCTTCAAGCGCGCCCAGAGTAATCGGCAACAGGACCGCCTGGCACGTTCTGAGCTCGCATAGCAATGCGGCCCCCACCCCGGTCCCAGCCAAACGGCGAAGTCCGTGCCACGCGTACATAATTACGCATTAAAAATACCATGGGCACAGGTGGGAAGGGGGGCACGACTACGGCACGCTCCAAGATGCGGCTTAAACCGCAATAGGGGCTTCCCACTTTGTTATTTTTCTCTTTTAGGACATTGATCTCTGGAAACCCTGTCCGGCAGCATGATTGCCGAACACATGATGCAGCAACCAAGGAGGCAGAAAGCTACGTCACACCATAGAACTCCCAGGTGGATTACGATAATGAGTGAACTACTTGCTTTAATACCATTCCTAATAGTCCTACTTTTTGCTTATCGCACTACTTGTATCATTCTGCTCTAACGCACCTTTTTGAATAAACAATGCATAGCATTAAGACTATCATTGCATTCTTCCTTTATATATATATATGTTCATTCACGACATCTAGCACCCATACACTCTGGTACGGCCAATACGCTAGGGGCTTAAGTATACCCCATAATATGGCGTGAGAAGTCCGAACACTTTCGACAATGCGGCACCCTGAACTTATAGCATTATATGGATCAGCTCTGAATCATGTATTGGGTTAATAGTTGGGTTTGCCCGGCTCCCATGTTTTGGTACCTTACGTTTCGCTATATCGGCTAAGGTAGCACTGGGAGAACTACTGTGATTGTGCCCCGGTTCTGCTGGGCTAAGCACCTCAGTAGAGAAAGCTAAAACTGACTACCATGATAAGGCGAGAGATTGGTCACTGTTCGAGAGGTCTCAAGTCCCTAAAGACTTATGCTGCTTAGAGCGAGGAGTCGGCCCTGTCTGGCTTAAGGTGTGTATAGCACCCCGAATTCGGCCTTCCGAATACTAGGGGCTTCGCCGAAATTTAAAATTATAGAATTCTATGGCTAAGTGAGAGTGATAACACATTATAGTCCGATTGCCTTGTTCATTGCGCTGAGCACCTCCCTCGAAGGACCCAAAAATGGGAACAAGAGTGCTCAGGTTTTATCCCGAACACCCCAACACTCGTGGCGTGGGGGCAGAAGCCGACGACTAGCCATCTCTCAGATTCGATAAACAGCCGAACAGAAGGCAATATTTTAAATTCAAACAAGCGTTCCATAGCGCATATGAACAAGTTTTCATAATACAGGATTACATGAGCAAGTTTATTCAAATATTACATCTTTCGCACAGTCGTCCGCTACAAGACGGGCACCCTTCAGGACACCCTCATAGTACATCTCGGGGTGGCGATGCTCCTTGCCCTGCGGCGGCCCTTCCTTCACCAGCTTCACGGCATCCATCTTGGCCCAGTGCACCTTCGCACGGGCGAAAGCCCGGCGTGCACCTTCGATGCAGATGGACCGCTTAATGACTTCCAGCCGTGGGCAGGCATCCACAAGATGCCTCACCAGGCCGAAGTAGCTGTTGGGAAGGGCGTCGCCAGGCCACATCCGGACTATAAAGCCCTTCATGGCCTGTTCGGCCGCCTTGTGCAGCTCAACTAGTTGCTTCAGCTGGTCGCTCAGAGGCATCGGGTGTTCGGTCCTAGTATACTGAGACCAGAATAGCTTCTCTATTGAGCTTCCCTCCTCGGCCTGGTAAAACTGTGCGGCATCCGACATGCTGCGGGGCAAATCTGCGAATGCTCCTGGAGAGCTCCGGACTCGGGTAAGTAACAAGTAATTTACTTTCACATGCTTGCTTTGCATATTGAATGCCTTACCCGCCGCTATCTTCTTCATCGCATCAATCTCCTGGAGGGCCTTTTGGGCTTCAGCCTTGGCACTCTTTGCACTCTCAAGGGCCGCGGCAAGCTCGGACTCTCACGTCTTCAAGTCAAGCTCCAACGCCTCGTGCTTCATCACGAGAGCATGGAGCTCTTGCTGCACCTCGCCCACCCGTGCCTCTTATTTTCCCCACTCGGTGCGCTCCTGGGCCGCTTTGTTTTCGGCCTCGGATAGCGCTTGCTTCAGGGTTGCCACCTCGGTCGTGGCCCCTAGCAAATTAAAGATGATTCTTTCATTTTGCAATCGCATCCTTTTTGTATATATACACATCTATAGACTAGGTATTACTTACCTTTGTTCTCCTCGAGCTGCCTCTTGGCAATTCCGAGCTCTTTCTTGGACCCTTCGAGGTCCTGCTTGGCAGTCAGTGCGGCAGAGGTCAGCAGCGAAGCCTACATGCGCATATAGACATACTTATATTAGACTCCTGCAGATATTAGTTGATCCTCTATTCGGCTTTTCTTTTTTGAACACCAAACAGAGCATCAGGGGCTACTGTCTATGCGGTAATATTTTTCCTATATTTCAAATACTTACCTCAAAGCCTGTTAAAAGGCTGTCACAGGCTTCAGTCAGTCCGCTCTTGGCGGACTGAACCTTCTGGATCATCGTACTCATAATAGTGCAGTGCTCTTCGTCGATGGAAGCGTTGCGAAGTGCTCCCAGCAGATTGTCCGATGCCTCTGGATGGACAGAGGTCACCGGCATAGGCGTCTTGCCCCTTTTGGAAGGAGGCCGCCTGCCTGAGTCCGGAACCACTGGAGGTTCCGGCGCGGTGTTCGGCTGAGGGCCGAACTCGGAGCCCTCGGGAGCCTTACTTCCTCTCCTCCCGGAGTCCGGAAGGTCACCTTGAGGCGCCTCCGGGATTGTCTCCCCTCGACCCGGTCCCTCTTGAGACAATACCTCGGCATTGTCCATAGGGCAAGGGGAGGTGGCGGTCAGAAGTGGATCACTATCCATATCCGACGAGTCCAAGGAGCCGCCCGACGAAGATACGTCGATACGGGCTTGGGGCGGTCTGCATAATCATATTCGGCGTTAGGAGAAGTAGTGCGTCAAAGGTATGCTATGAGTTACTTTGGTATCCGAATACTTACGACTTTGCCAGGGGCTTGGCCCTGAGCAGCCACTCGTCTAGCCTTCAGCGGTGGTGGTGGAGTAGTCCGGAAGGAGGGTCCTCCCCTTCTTGGACCCTTCGCCCCCCCGGTCGGGGCGGCCTTCCTTTTCTTGTCTCCCCCGACTGAAGGGGGAGCATCTTCATCTTCCTCCTCGTCTTCGGGGGAGGAGTGCGTCGCGGAGTTATCGGACGATGAGTCCGATATCACCTGGCATCGGGAACTCTTTCGGGTTCCCTTGGCCTTCTTATTTGTCTTCTCCGGCACCTTGTAAGGAGCCGGAGTCAGCATCTCCATCAGGAGAGCGTCCGTAGTGTCTTCAGGCAGAGGGGTCGGACAGTCAATCTTCTCCGATGCCCCCCACCCAGTCCTGTCAAAGGCAAGGGAGCTCAGACCCCGCGCGTGGTTAAGCTATGGGAGGTAAAAATCCTACCAGATGTACAAAACTTACCGGATTCGCAGGGCGCTTCGCGCTTAGCCCGCGTTCCTCGGTGAGAGAGGGAGGGACCTCGGCACCCTTGAACAACACCCTCTAGACGTCCTTGTGCGTCATGTCGAAGAGCTTGCTTAGAGTCTGGTGCTGGGCCAGGTCGAACTCCCACAAGTTGAAATCCCGTTGTTGACATGGGAGGATCCGGCGGAAGAGCATGACCTGGACTATGTTGACAAGCTTGAGCTTCTTGCTTGCCATATTCCGGATACATTTCTGGAGTCCGTCCAGCTCCACCGATGAACCCCAAGATAGGCCCGTCTCTTTCCAGGAGGTGAGCCGCGTGGGGATTCCAGATCGAAACTCGGGGGCCGCCACCCTGTTGGTGTTGCGCGGCTCGGTGATGTAGAACCACGCCGATTGCCACCCCTTTATGGTCTCCATGAAGGAGCCTTCAAGCCATATAACATTGGGCATCTTGCCCACCATGGCTCCGCCACATTCTTCTTGTTGGCCTCCCACCACCTTCGGCTTGAAATTGAAGGTCTTCAGCCACAGGCCGAAGTGGGGCCGGATGCGGAGGAAAGCCTCACACACGACGATGTATGCCGAAATGTTAAGGATGAAGTTCGGGGCTAGATCATGAAAGTCCAGCCCGTAGTAGAACATAAGACCACGAATGAATGGATGGAGGGGAAACCCCAGTCCGCGGAGGAAGTGGTGGAGGAAGACTACCCTCTCGTGAGGTTCCGGGGTGGGGACGATCTGCCCCGCAGCGGGCAGCCGATGCGCAATATTCGCGGATAAGTATCCAGCTCTACGCAGCTTTTTGATGTGTCCCTCCGTGACGGAGGAAGCCATCCACTTGCCTCCCGCTTCGGACATGTTTGGATAAGGTTGAAGAGAGGGATGTGGACTTGGGCGTTGGAGCTCGAGTGCGCGAGAATGGATGGGCAAGGAGGAAGAAGGTGTTTGTAGAAAAAGGATAAACCTTATCCCTTTATAAGGGCAGTCGAAACTATGCGCCCCCACTAGCCTGGTAAAACTCGCTTATCCTCTAAGCGTCGTAATTGATGGTGCGGTTGGGTTACCCACGCCCGTATTGATGAGAATCCCGTAATAAGGGGACACGATCTCTGCTTTGACAAGACGTGTCAAGAAACTGCCTCGCGTTATGTGCGGGGCTAGTTAAAGAAAAACGGTTCGAATGATCACCGCGCCATGGAATGATGTCATGTTGCCAAAATGTGTCAGCATATTAGATTTATGGAAATATTATTCTCTCTATGGTGGTATGTGGAACTTATTTTGCACGGTCGGACACTATCCTTTTATTCGAACTCTTCTGTGGTGTATCCGGAGGAGGAACCCTCCTTGCAATGCCGAAGACAACACTGCGCGTTGGACTCATCGTCATTGAAGCCTGGTTCATGGGCTAGTGAGGGAGTCCTGGATTAGGGGGTCTCCGGACAGCCGGACTATATCCTTTGACCGGACTGTTGGACTATGAAGATACAAGATTGAAGATTTCGTCTCGTGTCCGGATGGGACTCTACTTGGCGTGGAAGGCAAGCTAGGCAGTATGGATATGGATATCTTCTCCTTTGTAACCGACCTTGTGTAACCCTAACCCCTTCTGGTGCCTATATAAACCGGAGGGTTTTAGTCCATAGGAAAACAGACAATCATACCATAGGCTAGCTAATAGGGTTTAGCCTCTCCGATCTCGTGGTAGATCAACTCTTGTAATACCCATATCATCAAGAATAAATCGAGCAGGACGTAGGGTTTTACCTCCATCAAGAGGGCCCGAACCTGGGTAAAACATCGTGTCCCCTGCCTCCTGTTACCATCCACCTTAGACGCACAGTTCAGGACCCCCTACCCGAGATCCGCCGGTTTTGACACCGACAGAAAGGCCCCTCGCGAGGGACCCGGCTCGCCGGCGCCCAAGCGCGGACGTGGTCGTCCGTGCAAGCACGCCGCGTCCCCTGCCGCGGCCCACTGTCAGAGCGGCGCCATGGCATGCGGAGGGGATCGTCCCGGCCATGGCGATCCAGTTGAAGAGGGGAGGCTTGCTTTGGTGGCTCCCCCCCCCCCGTCCGCGCTTCCACACGGTGGAAGTGTCGCCGGAGTTTGTCGTCTGGTCGGAGAATCCGGCCGGAAACTGGCTCCAACTTCCGCGCTTCTTCGGCGACGAGCTGCCGGCCTCTGGTCCAGGTGGACTCTCGCTGCAGGTGGATGGTTGCTGCAGCAAGGCCTCTTGGGTTGCAGTCGCGACCTCCGCCACAGGCAAGATTGCCCTGGCCCGCGGTTGGCAGACGTTCGCCCTCGCGCGTGGCTTGGGCCGGCGGTGCACCCTCCACTTTAAGTACGACGGCGAATCAACCCTCTATGTGAGGGTGTTTGGGGAAGATGGTCGCCACGCCAGGTGCTGCCCGAGGCGAACGATGGTGAGGAGGTACTCGGTCTCGGGGACGGTTGCGACGAGGATGAGGGCGAGCCTGCCCTGGGGGGCGGCTGTGTCTTGTCCAGCTACGGCGGCTCTTCCTCTGGTGACAGCTCCAGCAGCAGTGGCCACGACCAGCCGCCGTGCCGCCACGCCCGCTTTGAAGGCGGCAATGGGTCATCTCATCGTCGTGCCTCCATGAAGCGCGAAGAAGGATCCGACTAGGCTCGGGGTGCCGCTAGGGGTCTGCCTCCGCAGATTGCTGCAACACTGCTTTTTTTACTCTTTTTCCTGCATCAAGAATGTAACCAGTTTGGGCCCAGGGGCGTGTATCGAACTATGGTTCCTCGGTTGTGGCACCGTGCGTGTTGTGTCGTTATTTCGTGCAAAGGTAACTTAACCTGGTATATCCGGGACGCCCTCTTCCTCATGAGGCGCTCATTTCCTCGCGTCCGTCTTGCCTTGGTGGCCTGTATTTGCTCGGGAACTGCAAAAGCTCGTTAGGAAGTGCGTTAAAAGATTTGCCATTCGCCCTGGCCCTGACCTGGCACCTTGTATCGCGGTACCCGTGGGGCATGGACTAGGAGAGGCACACCAGCTTTTGGGCTCGAACGAGGGTGGCTCGCGAGAAGGCAGAGAAGGGAGAAAATGCTCGCAAGGGCACCTGCCCAGCCCCCTCGCGAGGCATGCGAGAGAGAGAGAACACGAGCTAACCCGAGCCAGAAAACGTAGCGAGAGGCGAGGGGGTCAAATTAGCAAGGAATGCCAAAAGGAAATTTCGATTAAGGAAAAGGGAGCCAAATATGGAAAGCAAATGAAAAGCCGCGTCCGGCACCTAATCTAGTCTTCAAGTCTTCTCACCAGCGCGGAGCTAAGTGCTGCCACTAGGTGTGGGCGGGAGCCCCAGGGCCTGAGGCCGGCACTCCTGAGACTCCGGGGTGTGTACAGCCCCAACTCATTATTACGTGAGAGTGTCACGGGCGGCGATTCTTCATAGGCACCGGGCCTTCTTCACAGGCTCTGGGCCTTTCTTCTCAGGCTCTGGGCCTTGCTTTATGGGTAAAACTTCCGGAGGTGCTGGATGTTCCAGGCGTTTTGGACTGGTACTCTGTCTTGTGTATCCAGGTGCACGGCGCCAGGCCTGGAGATGTGGATGACCTTGAATGGGCCCTCCCACATTGGTGAAAGCTTATGCAGCCCTTCCCTGGAGAGGAGCCGCCTCAGGACTAGGTCACCCGTCTCAAGTGTCCTGGTGCGGATATTGCAGCAGCGGTATCGCCGCAGTGCTTGCTGGTACCTCGCCGCCCGTAGCACAGGTTCGCGGTGACGTTCCTCACCCAACATGAGGTCCATCCCCCGCGTGGCGTCCTGCTGTGTTTCGTCGAATGCCAGGACCTCGCCGCCCGTATCGCCGCAGCGGTATATTGGATATACCTCGCCGCCCGTATCGCCTCATGGTGCGGATATTGCAGCAGCGGTATCGCCGCAGTGCTTGCTGGTACCTCGCCGCCCGTAGCACAGGTTCGCGGTGACGTTCCTCACCCAACATGAGGTCCATCCCCCGCGTGGCGTCCTGCTGCGTTTCGTCGAATGCCAGGACCCATGCGGAGCGATGCTTGACCTCGTGAGGGAGGACCGCTTCAGCTCCGTAGATGAGGAAGAATGGAGTCTCTCTCGTTGGCTTGGTGGTGGTGGTCTGGATGGACCACAGTACGAACTGGAGCTCGTCGTGCCAGCCCCTGCCGCAGGCCTCCAGCTTCTTCTTGAAGGTCCTGGTCTTGAGGCCCCTCAGGACCTCCGCGTTAGTGCGTTCGGCCTGACCATTGCTCCTGGGGTGGGCCACCGAAGCGTAGCATATCTACGTTCCAAGGTTAGCACAGTAGGTTTTGAAGAGGTTGCTAGTAAACTGTGAACCATTATCTGTGATGATGCGGTTGGGGACCCCGAAGCGGCTCATGAGGCCCTTGATGAACTTGACAGCAGAGCCAGCTGGGATGGTACGGACGGCTTTCACTTCTGCCCACTTGGTGAACTTGTCGATGGCGACGTAGAGGTAACGGTAGCCCCCTGGAGCCCGAGGGAACGGGCCTAGGATATCCAGCCCCCAGACTGCGAACGACCATGTGAGCGGTATAGTTTGAAGGCCCTGAGCAGGTTGATGGATTTGCTTGGCATGGAACTGGCAAGCTTCGCAAGACTTCACCAGCTCGGCTACGTCGTTGAGTGCTGTAGGCCAGTAGAATCCACTGCGGAACACCTTGCCGACGAGGGTCCGTGACGATGAGTGGTGTCCGCAGTCCCCGCCGTGTATGTCAATCAGCAACTCCCTTCCTTGGTCGCTGGATATGTAGCGCAGTGTGACATCGTTCGCTCGCTTCCTGTATAACTCGCCGTCTTGGATACAGTATGACGTGGCTTGCCGGGCCACATGCTCCGCCTCCTCTTCATTCTCCGGAAACATCCCGTGCGTCAAGTACTCCTTGAATTCCTTGGTCCAGCATTCCTCCTGGGGCTCGAGCGCCAAGAGTAGCCGAGCTCCGGAGGTCGGTCCACAGGTTGGGGCTCCCATGGCCGGAGGCCGGGGGAGCTCCTCTCGAGGCTTAGTCGTGCTTGAAAGAGGTGGCGCAGCTAATGGCTTGAAGAGCCGCTCCTCAAAGACGCCTGGCTCCTGCGGTTGCCACTTGGATGCTCTCCTGGTGATGTCGTCAGCTTCCTTGTTGGTGCCGGGGCACGTGCTGCAGTTCCAGGCCCGAGAACTATTTCTCCATCTTGCACACCTCTGCGAGGTAGGCCTCCATATGCTCGACCTTTGGCTCATACACCTTGTTGGAGAAGTTGACGAGGAGTTGTGAGTCGCCTCTGACGGTGAGGCGCTTCACCCCTAGGGCCGCTGCAGCCTTCAGGCCAGCTATGAGGCCTTCATATTCTGCGATATTGTTGGAGACCTTCTCGCCGTGCTGAAAGCAGAGTTGCACGACGTAGTAGAGATTGTCCTAGGTGGGAGAGATGAGCACTGCTCCAGCCCCCGTGCCCTTGTGTGCGAAGGCGCCATTGAAATACATGACCCAACCGCCCAAAGCCTCACTTCCCGGGGAGGTGGACCGGTCTTCTCCTTCCTCAAGTGTCGGGGCATCCGTCCATTATGCCACAAAGTCAGCGAGTGCGGCCCCCTTGATGACCCTGGTAGTGCTGAACTCCAACTGGAACGCTTGCAACTCGATGTTCCACTCTGCGACCCTTCCGGCTGAGTTACGGCTCCTAAGTATCCTTTCCAGTGGGTAGGCTGAGACTACGTTGATGGGGTGGCCCTGGAAGTAGTGCCGCAGCTTGCGAGGCCACCAGGAGTGCGGGCAGGAGTTTCTGGGGCATGGGGTAGCGCGCTCTTGCGTCCCGTAGCACGGCGCTGACAAAGTACACCGGGTGTTCAACGAGGGCTGGCACGATGTCGAGGCTCGGGTCCTGCGGAGATCAGGGCATATCCTGAGGTGGAAGGGTCCCTAAGACCCGACTGTCCTCAGGAGCTTCTGTGACGCCGCCCTACTGAGCTTGGCCTTCCATCATTGATGCCTTTGTTGCGCCTTCTTGACCCCGCGCTACTTCAGCCTTGGCCTGGCGGGGCGCGCCTTTAGCTTGGCGCTCCTCCCGAACCGCCACCAACGCCGTGCTGGCGGAGTACGGGGTGGCAGCAAGGTAGAGTACCAGAGGCTTGAGGGGCCGTGGCGCCACCATCACTGGGGAGGCTAGTAAGGTATTTCTTGAGGTCTTGGAAGGCCCGGTCGGCCTCTGGGTTCCACTCAAACGGGGCCTTCCTCTTCATGAGCTTGAAGAATGGTAAGGCGCGCTCTCCCAGTTTGGAGATGAAACACCCTAACGCGGTCACCCGCCCTGCTAGCTTCTGCATCTCTTTGAGGGTCTGGAGCAGGCTCATGTCCTCGATAGCCTTGACCTTCTCCGGGTTCGCCTCGATCCCCCTGTGGGATACGAGGAATCCCAGCAGCTTGTCGGAGGGGACACCGAACACGCACTTCTCCGGGTTGAGCCTCAAGTTCACTTGGCGCAGGCTCTCAAAGGTCTCCTCCAAGTCTTGAATCAATGTCCCTGCCTCGCGAGACTTGACCACTATGTCATCGACGTAAGCCTCTGCGTTCCTCCCGAGCTGCCGCCCCAGAGCAATGTGCATCAACCGCTGAAAGGTCGCGCCCGCGTTGCGCACCCTGAAGGGCATGCAGGTGTAGCAGTACACCCCACATGGTGTCAGGAAGGCCGTCTTCTCCACATCTTCCACCGCCATCTTGATTTGATGATACCCTGAGAACGCATCCAGGAAGCACAGCAGGACACACTCGGCGGTGGAGTCAACAATCTGGTCGATGCGCGGGAGTGGGAACGGGTCTTGAGGGCAGGCTTTGTTAAGATTGGTGAAGTTGACGCACATCCATTCCTTCCCACCTTTTTTTGGCACCACGACAGGGTTCACCGGCCATTCGGGGTATCGGACCTCTCGGATGGCACCTACCGCTTCCAGCTTGCGTGTCTCTTGGACGATGAAGGCCTACTTCTCAGTGGACTGCCGTCTCGCTCGCTGCTTCATGGGGCAGATGTTGGGGGCATACCCTTAGATGATGCTGGATCACCTCCCTCGGGACACCTACCAGCTGGGGCACCCATCCGAATATCTCCTTTTTCGCGCGCAAGAACCTCACCAGGGCTTCTTCTTGTTCCGGGTCAAGGCCGGCTCCTATGGTAAAGATGGCTCCTGAAGACCCGCCCTTGCTGACCGATACTTGCTTGGTTTCCGCCTTGTCTTGGGTGAACAACTGCTTCTTCTTGGTGGGCGCGGCCTCCCTGGCCGCGGGGGCACCGCCGTCGGCGGGTTGTGCTACTGCCGCGGTCTTGAAGGCGAGCCTGAGCGCCGTCACGGCCTCCTTAGTGTCCCCCTTTATGGTGAGGACGCCCTTGCTCCCTGGCATCTTCGTGAGGTTGTAAGTCGGATGAGTCGCCACCATGAACTGAGCGAGAGCCGGGTACCCGAGGATAGCGTTGTACGAGAGACCGATGCGAGCGATGTCGAAGTACACCAGCTCGGTGCGGTAGTTGTTGTAACATCCCAAATTTTCAATTTGGAATGTTTTACAATTATTAGCTAAGCATCTATGCATTTTGTTTGAATTGAGTGACATTTGGAAATTTTCAGAGGCTTTTGAGTTTGGTTGAATTTGGATTCAACTTGGCATTTGAAAATCTACTTCAATATCCCTGACAAATACTTGAGAAAAAGTATGAGAGGAGCTAACATGACACTCCAAAAATGTCAGAAGAAAATATTGCCAAAAGGTTTCAATTCAAATTTGAATTTTTATTTGGAGTTTGCAGAAAATGTTTTTTTAGTTTCTGTTTTGCCTCTGAAAAAAATGTCCAAGTTGTAGGATTAATTCCGCTGAGAATTTTGATATATATATATATATGTCTTATATAAAAATAGTATAATTTTCTCTTAGTTTAGTTTCTTCTCTCTGTCTTATTCAAAATAAAAGGGAAAAGACCCAGGCGTGAGCCAGGCCAACCGGCCCAGCCCACACCCGAGCCGCACCAACGCCCGAGCCGGCCTGCCTCAGCGCCCGACCGAACCCTTCCCCCTCTCTCTCATCGACGCGCCAGCCCCACCTCATCTCCTTCCCCCTCGCCACGCTATGCCGCGCCAGAGCGCGTTCGATGCCACCGCCGCGTCCGGATTCCACGGGATCACGATCCCGAGTCGCCCCCTGGTCCAAGTTGATGCCCTATAAATAGCCCAACCCCTCCTCTTCCGAATCCCCCTAAAAACCCTAGCCCAAAACCCACCGCAGCTCACGCCCTCCTCCTTTGGATCTTGCCGTCGACCGCCACAGTCCGCCGTCTATTCCGACTCCAGTGAGGATCCCCCTGCCCTCAAACCTTGTCAGCCGAAACCCCTCAACCGCGCGCACCTCCCTGACATCCTCTCTCTGTCCAGGGATCGCCGGAGCCGCCGCCTTGAGCATCACCGCCCGTCGCCGGAGTTGCAGAGCACCAGGAGCCTCGCCGAGCTCGTCCCACTCGTCTCCGTCATCCCCGAGCTCCAACAACTCCACCACCACCTCCGCCTCGCTCCGCCGCATCGCCCTGACCTCACCGCCGTCGCCCCAGACCACCGGAGCACCACCACCACCAACGCCCGAGCCCTCCTCACCGTCGACCGCCGTGGTAAGCCGCCGGACCCCAACCCACTGTTCGATCGGCAACCTATGGTGTAGATTAGAAATAGCGAATGGGTAGGTTTTTTTATTTGACCGGTTTTATTTTACGGTTTGTTTTCGGTTTAGCTACTAGGTTTAGTTAGACCAAACCGATCGGTTTATTTCTGTTAGCCATGGACACAGTGACCTATTGATCGCCTGCGCGTTAGATAATTTTAGAGCGCTCACTGTTTCGGCCCGTTAGCGCCCTAGTTGTTTTAGTTTTATTCTTTGTTTCTGTTTCTAAAACAGAATAGTTCTGTTCTTGTAAAATATGTATCTTTTAGGTTATTTATCATTTTTAGTTGATTCTTTTTTTCTTAAAAATTTCTTGTAGCTTTTGTAGAAATTTGATTCGGCCATGTTTAAGTTTATAAAAATAGTTTTATATTAGTTTTAGTCAGATTAGTAATTCTGCTATAAATTGAGCTAGGATTATTATTTTTAGGTGATTCCTTTGGCCACTGCTTAGTTTTGACCTAGCCTAGAAGTAGGAGCTTGTTGGGTATTTGTAGATTATATTAGAATTAGTTTTAGTCAAAATCTAGCTTTTCTAGTTTTATTTTAGCTTGCTGCTATTTCCTGATGTTCTAGTTATTATAGAATTTTAGTTTAACCCTGTTATATTTTATTTTAGATTAGTTTCTGTAGTTACAGAGGGTGAACATTTATTTACAGCAAAATAAAAAGTTTTATTTTATTTTCTTATTAGTTTTGTTTTAGGTATAACAGGAGTTCTATAATAGATATTGATTTGATTCTTTTTGCACCTAGTTTGTATGTTGTTTTCCTTTATGTTAGTTAGCAAAACCATTGTTTTGGTTCTGTTAAGAAAAGTGTTAGTAGGTTAAAACTATTTCTTTGTTGTTGCCTGATGTGATGAAAACCTTGATTGTTGTTTTCCTCAAGTTTTCTTTGATTTTGGTTAGAGTGCTTGTGTGTTTACCTTTAGCTTGCTGATATGTTATTTAGTGAAATACTTATTTGTGCTATTGTTTGACTCGATAGAATTTCTGGAGTGTGAAGCTTGCTATCTCGAGTCACTAGCGTTTGAAGACCGTCATCCAGGCAAGTCAGTTGATCATGTTTTACAATACCTATGATTTTGTTGCATTAAAATTATTACTCCACACCATGCATGCAGTAGGAGAATTTGAAGTTATGTCTTGAGTAGTATCATGAGGTAGGATGAACCGAATTCCCCTTGCTACTACTGCCCGGGATGATGTAGTTTACCTTGCTATGCTCGTAGACAGGGTTGGTTGAGAGATTCATAAGGGAGATGTGAGAGTCAAGATGATGACAACCCCATGACTTCAAGATCAAGATGGACTTCAAATTTACTATTGGGTGGTGGACGGTTGACGGGCACCCTAGAGAAACGAGCGGATGGCCGGGATGCATGAAGAAGCGCCATGACATCTTGCGGAAAGCTTCACCCAGCCACGAAGAGACGGATGGATACCCATTGACCGGAAGCTTACCTGTGCAGCCGCAAGCCATTATGGGCTCTGGCTGGGTTGACCTTAGGTGTGACTCTGGACGGACAGTGCCAGCAGATGTAGAAGAACGGTAGGACATGGATGGGTACCGGCAGTGCTCAGAGGAACTCTACGGAAGACCCTGTTTCGTTCATCCCGTCTTCAAACACCAGGCAGTGCGAGGACATAAAGGAGGGAACGATTCTTGTGGGTAAAGTGCACAACACTCTGCAGAGTAACAACCTAATCAATTAGCCGTGTCCCTGGTTACGGAAAAATGACCCTCTGGAAATTGGAGTATTTCAGAAATCTCAACACCGAACAAATAAATTAATGGAGGGGTTAATTAATAATTAGGAATGAGACATTGGTTGGTGGAACCATCTCAATAACTACCAATATTTTGTAGTAATTGTAAGCAAGTCCTTTGTTGTAGGGGAAAACTGGCTTTTTCGCAAAAACATAAAACTTAGAGCCCCACAGCCAAATTGCGTATAGTGTTAGCTTTATTATTGTTGTTCTCTCTATGACTTGCCAGCATATTCTAAATGCTGACCTACACGGCTGCAACGTATCATGTTGCAGAGGAGTTTTCCGACCAGGAGTGAGGCTACGATCTACGCTTGGCGATTGCCCTATGGAGTCGGATGGACTTGCTATTCATCTACGCTTCTGCAGCTTATTTAGTTTATTTCTCATGAGTTGGCCTTCGGCTGAATTTATTATGATGTAATAAAGACTCGATATGAGAATCGTGTAATAAATTCAGGTGTGATTGAACTTTGAATCTTTTCATCAATGTACTGTGTGTGCCAGCATGATCTTGGGATGGTACAGCTACATAGAGACTTGACCGATTTTGGGTTGGGTCGTTACTGAGATGGTATTCAGAGCACACACTGACCGTAGGACGTAACCCATAGGATCAGAAAGCCATAGGAAGAAACTATTTTTTATGTCCTTATCATCCCGTAATACTCCCCTGTTCATTTCTGACTTCTCTCCGAGTTCAACATTCTAGATGGCCGTCAAGTTCATCCCAGTTCTGCTACTGGAGTTTTGCCAGCCAGATGAGACAATGCTTTTTGGCAGGAGGCTAGTCCAGATCACCAAGGAATTAAAGATTGCTCTGCCGTCTATCACTGGGACCCCTATCATGGCATTTCCAGAAGACCGTCGTTATAGGATTAAGGTGCACATACCAGGGAGGACTTTCGGAAGTCTCTCAGTGCCCGTTGACTTCAAGTTCACTGCTCCCACTTGGATACTCGGGAGAGACATAGCAGTTCATAGTGCACTTGGACGCATCCAGGAGGAATACAGGACCGAGCTTGTTGGATCAGACCACACCATGATCTCTCGCAGGAATGCAGATGGAGAGATCATCCGCACCATAGATGACGACTCCGTTCACTCATATGTCCAAGACTTGGAGGCTCACATCAGGGCTCAAGAGATTCAGATGCGCAGGAGCTTGAGGCCGGTCCAAAAGTTGCATCTTCGTGAAATTGAACTAGAGGATGCAGCACGTGAAGCCCACTATGAGCATGAGGATGAAGTCAAGGATTTTATGGAAAGACTCTAGGACCAAAAGAAATATATTGCCACATTGGAGGAGAAGATGGATCTGGGAGAAGACCTTTTCCCGAGTGGAGATGATGGACCTCTCGTGAGCAATGACCAGGATTATGAAGAGAGCTCCACTGAGGGAAGCCGCAAGAGGAGGCGCCGAACCAGAGGACGACGCACCAGAGGACGCATGGATAATTGATGAATACCTTTAGTCGACCACCATGTTATTTTATTTTCGTCGATCAGTTAGGCCATTATTCTTCGATTAGTCGTGAGATTTTGTAATCCGAGTTTGAACTTTGTTTGATATGAATGAATAAATGATTGGTGTGATTGTGTTTGTGCATTCATTTGGGTAGTGCTATTTTCTCATTAGACCATTGTTCTATTCTAATTTCTCATCCACTCCATAACACCAGATGCCTCCGAGACGTGACCCCGGTTTCACTTTCCCGCCGAAGCTCACCCAGCTGATTCAACACCAGAATGCCTTAATGCAAATGCTCATCCAAAACCAAGGCAACAACAACAACAATCCACCACCACCACCCTCTGTTGATAACCTGACCCGGTTCCTAAGGCTGAATCCACTGGTGTTCTCTAGTAGCACCGAGCCGATTGTAGCTGATGATTGGCTCCGCAAGATCGGAAGGGATCTAACAACTGCTGGATGCACATATGCTGAGAAGGTGCGTTTTGCCGCACATCAACTGAATGGAGCTGCAGCCTCTTGGTGGGAAAACTACACCGCCACTTATCTGGTCGCCACCATGACATGGTATCAGTTCCAGCGGGCTGTCCGCACCGCTCATGTCTCAGTTGGAGCCATGAGTCTGAAGAAGCATGAGTTCCGCAACTTACGCCAGGGGAACCGTACTATGGGGCAGTATGTGGATGAGTTCAGCAAATTATCTCGATATGCCCCAGATGATGTGGCCACAGATGCCGCAAAACAGGAGAAGTTCTTGAGGGACTCAATGATGAGCTGGGAATGCAGCTAATGGTGGCAACCTTCAACAACTACCAGGAGCTGGTAGACAAGGCCACTATACTTGAAGGCAAGCAGCAGCAGATTGATAGCCGCAAGCGGAAATATGGCCACGGAAAGTACAACTCCGGAGCTCAGCAGAAGCCCCGCTATGCCCCATACTCGGGAGGACAAAACCATCACACCCATGGAGGACATAATCATGGAGGACATAACTATTGGGTAACGTAGCAGAATTTTAAAATTTTCTATGCATCACCAAGATCAATCTATGGAGTCATCTAGCAACGAGGGAGAGGAGAGTGCATCTACATACCCTTGTAGATCGCGAGCGAAAGCGTTCAAGAGAACGGGGTTGATGGAGTCGTACTCATCGTGATCCAAATCACCGATGACCTAGCGCCGAACGGACGGCACCTCCGTGTTCAACACACGTATGGTTGGGAAGACGTCTCCTCCAACTTGATCCAGCAAGGGGAGAGGATAGGTTGATGGAGATCCAGCAGCACGACGGTGTGGTGGTGGAAGCAACGGTGATCTCGGCAGGGCTTCGCCAAGCTCAAGGAGAGAGAGGAGTGTCACGGGAGGTAGAGGGAGGCGCCAGGGGCTAGGGTGCGGCTGCCCTCCCTCCCCCCACTATATATAGGACCCCTAAGGGGGGGCACCGGCCCTAGGAGATGCAATCTCCAAGGGGGGCGGCGGCCAAGGGGGCTGGAGTGCCCCCCAAGCCAAGTGGGGCGCCCCCCACCCTAGGGTTTCCAACCCTAGGCGCAGGGGGAGGCCCATGGGTGGTGCACCAGCCCACTAGGGGCTGGTTCCCCTCCCACTTCAGCCCACGGGGCCCTCCGGGATAGGTGACCCCACCCGGTGGACCCACGGGACCATTTCGGTGGTCCCGGTACAATACCGATTACCCCCGAAACTTTCCCGATGGCCGAAACTTGACTTCCTATATATAAATCTTCACCTCCGGACCATTCGGAACTCCTTGTGACTTCCGGGATCTCATCCGGGACACCTAACAACTTTCGGGTTACCGTATACTAATATCTCAACAACCCTAGCATCACTGAACCTTAAGTGTGTAGACCCTACGGGTTCCGAAGACACACAGACATGACCGAGACGACTCTCCGGTCAATAGCCAACAGCGGGATCTGGATATCCATGTTGGCTCCCACATGCTCCTCGATGATCTCATCGGATGAACCATGATGTCGACGATTCAATCAATCCCGTATACAATTCCCTTTGTCAATCGGTACATTACTTGCCCGAGACTCGATCGTCGGTATCCCAATACCTCGTTTAATCTCGTTACCGGCAAGTCAATTTACTCGTACCGTAATGCATGATCCCATGATCAACCACTTGGTCATATTGAGCTCATTATGATGATGCATTACCGAGTGGGCCCAGAGATACCTCTCCGTCATACGGAGTGACAAATCCCAGTCTCGATTCGTGCCAACCCAACAGACACTTTCGGAGATACCCATAGTGTACCTTTATAGTCACCCAGTTACGTTGTGACGTTTGGCACACCCAAAGCACTCCTACGGTATCCGGGAGTTGCACAATCTCATGGTCTAAGGAAATGATACTTGACATTCGGAAAAGCTATAGCAAACGAACTACACGATCTTTGAGCTATGCTTAAGATTGGGTTTTGTCCATCACATCATTCTCCTAATGATGTGATCCCGTTATCAATGACATCCAATGTCCATAGTCAGGAAACCATGACTATCTTTTGATCAACGAGCCAGTCAACTAGAGGCTCACTAGGGACGTGTTGTGGTCTATTTATTCACACATGTATTACGATTTCCGGATAACACAATTATAGCATGAACAATAGACAATTATCATGAACAGGGAAATATAATAATAACCATTTTATTATTGCCTCTAGGGCGTATTTCCAACAGTCTCTCACTTGCACTAGAGTCAATAATCTAGTTACATCGTGATGAATCGAACACCCATACAGTTCTGGTGTTGATCATGTTTTGCTCTAGGGAGAGGTTTAGTCAACGGATCTGCCACATTCAGGTCCGTATGTACTTTACAAATATCTATGTCTCCATTTTGAACATTTTCACGAATGGAGTTGAAGCGATGCTTGATATTCCTGGTCTTCCTGTGAAACCTGGGCTCCTTGGCAAGGGCAATAGCTCCAGTGTTGTCACAGAAGAGAGTCATCGGGCCCGACACATTGGGTATGACTCCTAGGTCGGTAATGAACTCCTTCACCCAGATTGCTTCTTGTGCTGCCTCCGAGGCTGCCATGTACTCCTCTTCACATGTAGATCCCGCCACAACGCTTTGCTTGCAACTGCACCAGCTTACTGCCCCACCATTCAAAATATACACGTATCCGGTTTGTGACTTAGAGTCATCCAGATCTGTGTCGAAGCTAGCATTGACGTAACCATTTACGACGAGCTCTTCATCACCTCCATAAACGAGAAACATATCCTTAGCCCTCTTCAGGTACTTCAAGATATTCTTGACCGCTGTCCAGTGTTCCATGCCGGGATTACTTTGGTACCTTCCTACCAAACTTACGGCAAGGTTTACATCAGGTCTGGTACACATCATAGCATACATGATAGACCCTATGGCCGATGCATAGGGGACGACACTCATATTTTCTGTATCTTCTGCCATGGTTGGGCATTGAGCCGTGATCAATCTTGTACCTTGCAATACAGGCAAGAACCCCTTCTTTGACTGATCCATATTGAACTTCTTTAATATCTTGTCAAGGTACGTACTCTATGAAAGACCAATGAGGCGTCTCGATCTATCTCTATAGATCTTGATGCCTAGTATATAAGTAGCTTCTCCAAGGTCCTTCATTGAAAAACACTTTTTCAAGTAGGCCTTTATGCTTTCCAAGAATTCTATATCATTTCCCATCAACAGTATGTCATCCACATACAATATGAGAAATGCTACAGAGCTCCCACTCACTTTCTTGTAAATACAGGCTTCTCCATTATTCTACGTAAACCCAAATGCTTTGATCATCTCATCAAAACGAATGTTCCAACTCCGAGATGCTTGCACCAGCCCATAGATCGAGCGTTGGAGCTTGCATACCTTGTCAGCATTCTTAGGATCAACAAAACCTTCCGGCTGCATCATATACAATTCTTCCTTAACAAAACCATTAAGGAATGTCGTTTTGACGTCCATTTGCCATATCTCATAATCATAGAATGCGGCAATTGCTAACATGATTCGGACGGACTTCAGCTTCCCTATGGGTGAGAAAGTCTCATCTTAGTCAACCCCTTGAACTTGTCGATAACCCTTAGCGACAAGCCGAGCTTTATAGATGGTTACATTACCATCCGCGTCTGTCTTCTTCTTAAAGATCCATTTATTTTCTATGGCTCGTTGATCATTGGGCAAGTCAGTCAAAGTCCATACTTCGTTTTCATACAAGGATCCTATCTCGGATTTCATGGCTTCCAGCCATTTGTCGGAATTTGGGCCCGCCATCGCTTCCTCATAGTTCGAAGGTTCACCATTGTCTAACAACATGATTTCCAGGACAGGGTTGCCGTACCACTCTGGTGCGGAATGTATCCTTGTGGACCTACGAAGTTCAGTAGCAACTTGATCTGAAGTTTCATGATCATCATCATTAACTTCCTCTCTAGTCGGTGCAGGCACCTCAGGAACAATTTCTTGAGCTGCGACACTTACCGGTTCAAGATGCAATACTTCATCGAGTTCTACTTTCCTCCCACTTACTTCTTTCGAGAGAAACTCTTTCTCTAGAAAGGATCAATTCTTGGCAACAAAGATCTTGCCTTCGGATCTGAGGTAGAAGGTATACCCAATAGTTTCTTTAGGGTATCCTATGAAGACGCATTTTTCCGACTTGGGTTCGAGCTTTTCAGGTTGAAGTTTCTTGACATAAGCATCGCATCCCCAAAATTTTAGAAACGACAGCTTAGGTTTCTTCCCAAACCATAATTCATACGGTGTAGTCTCAACGGATTTCGACGGAGCCCTATTTAAAGTGAATGCAGCAGTCTCTAAAGCATAGCCCCAGAATGACAGCGGTAGATCGGTAAGAGACATCATAGATCTCACCATATCCAATAGAGTGCGATTACGACGGTTGGACACACCATTACGCTGAGGTGTTCCAGGCGGCGTGAGTTGTGAAACTATTCCACATTTCCTTAAGTGTGTGCCAAATTCGTGACTCAAGTATTCTCCCCCACGATCCGATCGCAAGAACTTGATTTTCCTGTCACGTTGATTCTCAACCTCACTCTGAAATTCCTTGAACTTTTCAAAGGTCTCATACTTGTGTTTCATCAAGTAGACATACCCATATCTACTCAAGTCATCGGTCAGGGTGAGAACATAACGATAGCCACCGCGAGCCTCAACACTCATTGGACCCGACACATCAGTTTGTATGATTTCCAATAAGTTGGTTGCTCGCTCCATTGTTCCTGAGAATGGAGTCTTGGTCATTTTACCCATGAGGCATGGTTCACACGTGTCAAATGATTCGTAATCAAGAGACTCCAAAAGACCATCTGCATGGAGCTTCTTCATGCGTTTGACACCTATGTGACCAAGGCGGCAGTGCCACAAGTATGTGGGACTATCATTATCAACCTTACATCTTTTGGTATTCACACTATGAATATGTGTAACATTACGCTCGAGATTCATTAAGAATAAACCATTCACCAGCGGAGCATGACCATAAAACATATCTCTCATATAAATAGAACAACCATTATTCTCGGATTTAAATGAGTAGCCATCTCGAATTAAACGAGATCCTGATACAATGTTCATGCTCAAAGCTGGCACTAAATAACAATTATTGAGGTTTAAAACTAATCCCGTAGGTAAATGTAGAGGCAGCGTGCCAACGGCGATCGCATCGACCTTGGAACCATTCCCGACACGCATAGTCACCTCGTCCTTCGCCAGTCTCCGCTTATTCCGCAGCTCTTGCTTTGAGTTACAAATGTCAGCAACCGCACCGGTATCAAATACCTAGGAGCTACTATGAGTACTGGTAAGGTACACATCAATTACATGTATATCACATATACCTTTAGTGTTGCCGGCCTTCTTGTCCGCTAAGTATTTCGGGCAGTTCCGCTTCCAGTGACCACTTCCCTTGCAATAAAAACACTCAGTCTCGGGCTTGGGTCCATTCTTTGGCTTCTTCCCGGTAGCTTGCTTACCGGGCGCGGCAACTCCCTTGCCGTCCTTCTTGAAGTTCTTTTTACCCTTGCCTTTCTTGAACTTAGTGGTTTTATTCACCATCAACACTTGATGTTCCTTTTTGATTTCCACCTCCGCTGATTTTAGCATTGAATATCCCTCAGGAATGGTCTTTTCCATCCCCTGCATATTGAAGTTCATCACAAAGCTCTTGTAGCTCGGTGGAAGCGACTGAAGGATTCTGTCAATGACCGCGTCATCCGGGAGATTAACTCCTAGCTGAGTCAAGCGGTTATGCAACCCAGACATTTTGAGTATGTGCTCACTGACAGAACTATTTTCCTCCATCTTACAACTGAAGAACTTGTCGGAGACTTCATATCTCTCGACCCGGGCATGAGCTTGGAAAACCATTTTCAGCTCTTCGAACATCTCATATGCTCCGTGTCTCTCAAAACGCTTTTGGAGCCCCGGTTCTAAGCTGTAAAGCATGCCGCACTGAACGAGGGAGTAATCATCAGCACGTGACTGCCAAGCATTCATAACGTCTTGGTTCTCTAGGATGGGTGCGTCACCTAGCGGTGCTTCTAGGACATAATCTTTCTTGGCAGCTATGAGGATGATCCTCAGGTTCCGGACCCAGTCCGTATAGTTGCTGCCATCATCTTTCAGCTTGGTTTTCTCTAGGAACGCGTTGAAGTTGAGGACAAGATGGGACATTTGATCTACAAGACATATTGTAAAGATTTTAGACTAAGTTCATGATAATTAAGTTCATCTAATCAAATTATTCAATGAACTCCCACTCAGATAGACATCCTTCTAGTCATCTAAGTGAAACATGATCCGAGTCAACTAGGCCGTGTCTGATCATCACGTGAGACGGACTAGTCAACATCGGTGAACATCTTCATGTTGATCGCATCTTCTATACGACTCATGCTAGACCTTTCGGTCTTTCGTGTTCCGAGGCCATGTCTGTACATGCTAGGCTCATCAAGTCAACCTAAGTGTATTGCGTGTGTAAATCTGGCTTACACCCATTGTATTCGAACGTTATAATCTATCACACCCGATCATCATGTGGTGCTTCGAAACAACGAACCTTCGCAACGGTGCACAGTTAGGGGGAAAACCTTCTTGAAATTATTACGAGGGATCATCTTATTTAAGCTACCATCATTCTAAGCAAATAAGATGCAAAACATGATAAACATCACATGCAATCAAATAGTGACATGATATGGCCAATATCATTTGCTCCTTTTGATCTCCATCTTTGGGGCTCCATGATCATTGTTGTCACCGGCATGACACCATGATCTCCATCATCGTGTATTCTTGAAGTTGTCTCGTCATCTATTACTTCTACTACTATGGCTAACGAATTAGCAATAAAGTAGAGTAATTACATGACGTTTATGTTGACACACAGGTCATAAATAAATTAAGACAACTCCTATGGCTCCTGCCGATTGTCATACTCATCAACATGCAAGTCGTGATTCCTATTACAAGAACATGATCAATCTCATGCATCACATATATCATTCATCACATCCTTTTGGCCATATCACATCACACGGCACATGCTGGAAAAACAAGTTAGACGTCCTCTAATTGTTTTTGCAAGTTTTTTTACATGGCTGCTATAGGTTTCTAGCAAGAACGTTTCTTACCTACGCCAAAACCACAACGTGATATGCCAATTTCTATTTACCCTTCATAAGGACCCTTTTCATCGAATCCGATCCGGCTAAAGTGGGAGAGACAGACACCCGCTAGCCACCTTATGCAACTAGTGCATGTCAGTCGGTGGAACCAGTCTCACGTAAGCGAAGTGTAAGGTTGGTCCGGGCCGCTTCATCCCACGATGCCGCCGAATCAAGATAAGACTAGTAACGGCAAGTAAATTGACAATATCGACGCCCACAACTGCTTTGTGTTCTACTCATACATAGAAACTACGCATAGACCTAGCTCGTGATGCCACTGTTGGTAACGTAGCAGAATTTTAAAATTTTCTACACATCACAAGATCAATCTATGGAGTCATCTAGCAATGAGGGAGAGGAGAGTGCATCTACATACTCTTGTAGATCGCGAGCGGAAGCGTTCAAGAGAACGGGGTTGATGGAGTCGTACTCGTTGTGATCCAAATCACCGATGACCTAGCGCCGAACGGACGGCACCTCCGTGTTCAACACACGTACGGTTGGGAAGACGTCTCGTCCAACTTGATCTAGCAAGGGGAAAGGAGAGGTTGATGGAGATCCAGCAGCACGACGGCGTGGTGGTGGAAGCAACGGTGATCTCGGCAGGGCTTCGCCAAGCTCAAGGAGAGGGAGGAGTGTCACGGGAGGGAGAGGGAGGCGCCAGGGGCTAGGGTGCGGCTGCCCTCCCTCCCCCCACTATATATAGGACCCCTAAGGGTAGGCGCCGGCCCTAGGAGATGCAATCTCCAGGGGGGGGGGCGGCGGCCAAGGGGGGTGGAGTGCCCCCCAAGCCAAGTGGGGCGCCCCCACCCCTAGGGTTTCCAACCCTAGGAGCAGGGGGAGGACCATGGGGGGCGCACCAGCCCACTAGGGGCTGGTTCCCCTCCCACTTCAGCCCATGGGGCCTTCCGGGATAGGTGGCCCCACCCGGTGGACCCCCGGACCCTTCCGGTGGTCCCGGTACAATACCGATTACCCCCGAAACTTTCCCGATGGCCGAAACTTGACTTCCTATATATAAATCTTCACCTTCGGACCATTCTGGAACTCCTCGTGACGTCCGGGATCTCATCCGGGACTCCGAACAACTTTCAGGTTACCGTATACTAATATCTCAACAACCCTAGCATCACCGAACCTTAAGTGTGTAGACCCTACGGGTTTGGGAGACATGCAGACATGACCGAGACGACTCTCCGGTCAATAGACAACAATGGGATCTAGATATCCATGTTGGCTCCCACATGCTCCTCGATGATCTCATTGGGTGAACCACGGATTCAATCAATCCCGTATACAATTCCCTTTGTCAATCGGTACGTTACTTGCCCGAGACTCGATCGTCGGTATCCCAATACCTCGTTCAATCTTGTTACCGGCAAGTCACTTTACTCGTACCGTAATGCATGATCCCGTGATCAACCACTTGGTCACATTGAGCTCATTATGATGATGCATTACCGAGTGGGCCCAGAGATACCTCTCCGTCATACGGAGTGACAAATCCCAGTCTCGATTCGTGCCATCCCAACAGACACTTTTGGAGATACCCGTAGTGTACCTTTATAGTCACCCAGTTATGTTGTGACGTTTGGCACACCCAAAGCACTCGTACGGTATCCGGGAGTTGCACAATCTCATGGTCTAAGGAAATGATACTTGACATTCGGAAAAGCTATAGCAAACGAACTACACGATCTTTGAGCTATGCTTAAGATTGGGTCTTGTCCATCACATCATTCTCCTAATGATGTGATCCCGTTATCAATGACATCCAATGTCCATAGTCAGGAAACCATGACTATCTTTTGATCAACGAGCTAGTCAACTAGAGGCTCACTAGGGACGTGTTGTGGTCTATGTATTCACACATGTATTACGATTTCCGGATAACACAATTATAGCATGAACAATAGACAATTATCATGAACAGGGAAATATAATAATAACCATTTTATTATTGCCTCTAGGGCATATTTCCAACAATAACCATGGAGGGAATGGGAACAATCACAACCACAACAACAACTCCAAGTCAGGCAATGGGGGCAACGACAACCAGCACCGTCCTGCTCCGACTCAGAAGGATCTGAGTCATATCACCTGTTTCAAGTGCCAGAAGACAGGACACTATGCCACCGATTGTCCGGATGCCAAGCAGAGGAATGGAAACGGCAATAGCAATGGGAGCTCAGCAAAGAAGCCCAATCCTTTTCCTCGTGCTTAGGTGAATCACATTGACGTGGAGGACGTCTATGATCAGCCAGACACTGTGGTTGGTAAGTTTTTATTAAATTCATGTCCAGTATTGGTACTCTTTGATTCCGGTGCAACGCATTCATTCATATCAGGGGTTGTTGTGGAAAATTATGGGTTGCCCACTAGGACCCTTCGAACCCCGCTCCAAGTCACTTCCCCAGGAGGAGAGATGATGGCAGGCTTAGGCTGTCATTCAACCCTCAGCATCGGAAATCATGATTTCTCTGTAGACCTCATAGTCTTAGAATCCCAGGGATTTGACGTGATCCTAGGCATGGACTGGTTGACGAAGTTTGAAGGGAACATCGACTGTGCCCGCAAGGCGATTTTGCTCACCACCCTGGAGCAGAAGAGGATCAAGTATGTATCTAGACACACACCGATAAAGAAGCAGGTGAATTCCCTCACGGGAGTAGTTCAGGAGGAAGTGCCTATAGTACAAGATTTTCTGGATGTATTTCCAGAGGAATTACCAGGAATGCCACCAGATAGAGAAATAGAATTTTTGATCGAGTTATTACCTGGCACAGCCCCAATATCCAAGAGACCTTATCGGATGCCCCTGAATGATTTGGAAGAGATCAAGCAGCAGATCAAGGAGTTATTGGAGAAAGGATATATTCGCCCAAGTTCGTCACCTTGGGGAGCCCCAGTTCTTTTGGTAGAGAATAAGGATGGAACCCTGAGAATGGTTGTAGATTATCGTTCATTGAACGACATGACCATCAATAATAAGTACCCTCTACCGATGATTAATGATTTATTTGATTAGCTAGTTGGAGCCGAAGTATTTTCCAAGATTGATCTTCGATCAGGGTATCACCAGCTGAAGATTCATGAACAGGATATACCCAGAATAGCTTTCACCACTAGGTATGGTTTATATGAGTATACCGTCATGTCATTCGGATTGACTAATGCCCCTATGTATTTCATGAGCATGATGAACAAGGTATTTATGGAATATCTGGACAAGTTTGTCGTGGTGTTCATCAATGACATATTGGTTTTCTCCAAGAGCGAGGAAGAGCACAAGGAACATCTGCGTCTAGTCCTGGAGAAACTCCGAGAACATCAGTTATATGCCAAGTTCAGCAAATGTGAATTTTGGTTGAAGGAAGTCGGATTCCTCAGACATGTTATTTCAGGAGAAGCAATAGCAGTCGACCCCACCAAGGTTGAATCGGTCACCAACTAGCAATCCCCCACCTCAGTCAAGGAGATCCGCAGTTTTCTCGGACTTGCAGGATATTATCGGAGATTTATTGAGAATTTCTCCAAGATTGCTAAACCCATGACCGAGCTATTGAAGAAGGAAACAAAGTACATTTGGACCGAGGATTGTGAAGCTAGTTTTCAGGAGTTGAAGAAACGTCTGGTTACAGCCCCAGTACTCATTTTGCCGGACATACACAAGGATTACCAGGTGTATTGTGACGCTTCTCGTCAAGGGCTCGAAGGAGTGCTCATGCAGGAACGAAAAGTTGTAGCTTATACCTCCAGACAGCTACGACCTCACGAGATGAATTATGCCACACACGATTTGGAGTTAGCAGCTGTAGTGCATGCACTCAAGACGTGGAGACATTTTCATGCAGAAGGAGTTGAACCTCAGACAAAGGAGATGGCTTGAATTGATCAAGGACTATGATATGAGATTGCATTATCACCCAGGAAAAGCAAATGTTGTAGCAGATGCCTTGAGCCATAAAAGCCATGTGAACACCCTTATAGCTGGAGGATTACCTCAGAATTTAGCCGACGATCTCAGAGATCTCCGATTGGAGATAGTACCAAGAGGATTTATCTCCACCTTGGATATTCAGTCCACTCTGACCGAAAAGATCCGTGAAGCGCAGAAGACGGACAAGGAAATTGCAGAGATAAAGGAAAAGATGAGTAACGGAAGGGCTAAAGGTTTTCGTGAGGATGAACATGGAACTTTATGGTTTGAGGATCGTATCTATGTGCCTAATGACCCAGAGATCTGGAAGTTAATTCTTCAGGAGGCCCATGATTCACCGTACTCGATTCACCCAGGCAACACCAAGATGTATCTGGATTTGAAGGAAAGTTTCTGGTGGACAGGTATGAAGAAGGATATTGCCGAGTACGTAGCAGTATGCGATGTTTGTCAGCGAGTAAAGGCAGAACATCAAAAGCCGGCAGGGTTACTTCAACCACTGCCGATTCCTGAGTGGAAATGGGAAAAACTTGGAATGGATTTTATCACAGGATTACCCAGGACCCATTCAGGTTATGATTCTATCTGGGTAGTAGTTGATCGCTTGACCAAGGTAGCTCATTTCATTCCCGTGAAGACCACATATACCAGTGCTAAGTTAGCCAAGATATACATGACCATGATCGTATGTCTGCATGGAGTTCCGAGGAGTATTGTGTCAGATAGAGGAACACAATTTACCTCAAAGTTTTGGAATCAGTTGCATGAAACCTTGGGTACGAGGCTGGAGTTCAGTACAGCTTTTCATCCACAGATAGATGGACAGACCGAGAGAGTTAACCAGATTCTGGAGGACATGTTGAGAGCCTGTGCGCTAGACTACGGGTCTAGCTGGGATGACAATTTGCCGTACGCAGAGTTCTCGTACAACAACAGCTATCAGACTAGTCTGAAGATGGCCCCTTTCGAAGCTCTATACGGAAGGAGGTGCAGAACACCATTGTTGTGGGATGGTGTCGGAGACTGAAAACTTGGTCCCGATCTTATCAGAGACTCCGAAGAGAAAGTCAAGCTGATTCGAGATAGACTCAAGATAGCCCAGTCGAGACAGAAGAGTTATGCCGACAGTAAACACAAGGAGATAACGTATGAAGTTGGAGATCGAGCATATCTTCGTGTGTCCCCGCATCATGGAATCAAGAGATTTGGGGTTAAAGGAAAATTAGCACCCAGGTTCATTGGCCCCTACAAAATCCTCGAACACAGAGGAGAAGTTGCGTATAAGCAGGAATTGCCAGAAGGATTGTGAGGAGTTCATGATGTCTTTCACGTATCCCAGCTGAAGAAACGCCATGCCGAGATGGCCAATATTCCTTTGAGAGACACAGTGCCCCTAGAGGCCATACCGCTGGAAAGTGATCTGACTTATGAGGAGAAACCCGTCAGAAATATCGAGACTGCAAACAGAGTTACCGGCAGCAAGATCATCAAGTTTTGCAAGGTTCTGTGGAGCCACCACTCCGAGGAGGAAGCCACTGGGAGCGAGAAGAAGATCTCTGCCGAGACCACCCACACCTATTTGCTAACCAACCCGAATCTCGAGGGCGAGATTCATCTTAATGTGGGTAGGTTTGTAACATCCCAAATTTTCAATTTGGAAAGTTTTACAATTATTAGCTAAGCATCTATGCATTTTGTTTGAATTGAGTGACATTTGGAAATTTTCAGAGGCTTTTGAGTTTGGTTTAATTTGGATTCAACTTGGCATTTGAAAATCTACTTCAATATCCCTGACAAATACATGAGAAAAAGTATGAGAGGAGCTAACATGACACTCCAAAAATGTCAGAAGAAAATATTGCCAAAAGGTTTGAATTCAAATTTGAATTGTTATTTGGAGTTTGCAGAAAATGTTTTTTTAGTTTCTGTTTTGCCTCTGAAAAAAATGTCCAAGTTGTAGGATTAATTCCCCTGAGAATTTCGATATATATATGTCTTATATAAAAATAGTATAATTTTCTCTTAGTTTAGTTTCTTCTCTCTGTCTTATTCAAAAAAAGGGAAAAGACCCAGGCGCGAGCCAGGCCAACCGGCCCAGCCCACACCTAAGCCGCACCAACGCCCGAGCCGGCCTGCCTCAGCGCCCGACCGAACCCTTCCCCCTCTCTCTCACCGACGCACCGGCCCCACCTCATCTCCTTCCCCCTCGCCACGCTATGCCGCGCCAAACCGCATTCAATGCCGCCGCCACGTCCGGATTCCACGGGATCACGATCCCGAGTCGCCCCCTGCTCCAAGTTGATGCCCTATAAATAGCCCTACCCCTCCTCTTCTGAATCCCCCTAAAAACCCTAGCCCAAAACCCACCGCAGCTCACGCCCTCCTCCTTTGGATCTCGCCGTCGACCGCCGCAGTCCGCCATCTATTCCGACTCCGGTGAGGATCCCCCTGCCCTTAAACCTTGTCAGCCGAAACCCCTCAACCGCGCGCACCTCCCTGACATCCTCTCTCCGTCCAGGGATCGCCGGAGCCGCCGCCTTGAGCATCACCACCCGTCACCAGAGTTGCAAGGAACCAAGAGCCTCGCCGAGCTCGTCCCACTCGTCTCCGTCATCCCCGAGCTCTAACAACTCCACCACCACCTCCGCCTCGCTCCACCGCATCGCCCCGACCTCGCCGCCGCCCCGGACCATCGGAGCACCACCGCACCAACGCCCGAGCCCTCCTCGCCATCGACCGCCGCGGTAAGCTGCCGGACCCCAACCCATCGTCCGATCGGCAACCTACGGTGTAGAATAGAAATAGCGAATGGGTTGGTTTTTTTAATTAGACCGGTTTTATTTTACGGTTTGTTTTTGGTTTAGCTTCTAGGTTTAGTTAGACCAAACCGATCGGTTTATTTCTGTTAGCCATGGACATAGTGACCTATTGATCGCCTGCGTGTTAGATAATTTTAGAGCGCTCACTGTTTCGGCCCGTTAGCACCCTAGTTGTTTTAGTTTTATTCTTTGTTTCTGTTTTTAAAACAGAATAGTTCAGTTCTTGTAAAATCTGTATCTTTTAGGTTATTTATTATTTTTAGTTGATTCTTTTTTTGTTAGTTTACAAATTTCTTGTTGCTTTTGTAGAAATTTGATTCGGCCATGTTTAAGTTTATAAAAATAGTTTTATATTAGTTTTAGTCAGATTAGTAATTCTGCTATAAATTGAGCTAGGATTATTATTTTTAGGTGATTCCTTTTGCCACTGCTTAGTTTTGACCTAGCCTAGTAGTAGGAGCTTGTTGGGTATTTGTAGATTATATTAGAATTAGTTTTAGTCAAAATCTAGCTTTTCTAGTTTTATTTTAGCTTGCTGCTATTTCCTGATTTTCTAGTTATTATAGAATTTTAGTTTACCCCTGTTATATTTTATTTTAGATTAGTTTCTGTAGTTACAGAGGGTGAACATTTATTTACAGCAAAATAAAAAGTTTTATTTTATTTTCTTATTAGTTTTGTTTTAGGTATAACAGGAGTTCTATAATAGATATTGATTTGATTCTTTTTGCACCTAGTTTGTATGCTGTTTTCCTTTATGTTAGTTAGCAAAACCATTGTTTTGGTTCTGTTAAGAAAAGCGTTAGTAGGTTAAAACTATTTCTTTGTTGTTGCCTGATGTGATGAAAACCTTGATTGTTGTTTTCCTCGAGTTTTCTTTGATTTTGGTTAGAGTGCTTGTGTGTTTACCTTTATCTTGCTGTTATGTTATTTAGTGAAATACTTATTTGTGCTGTTGTTTGACTCGATAGAATTTCCGGAGTGCGAAGCTTGCTATCTCGAGTCACTAGCGTTTGAAGACCGTCAGCCAGGCAAGGTAGTTGATCATGTTTTACAATACCTATGATTTTGTAGCATTAGAATTATTCCTCCCCACCATGCATGCAGTAGGAGAATTTGAAGTTATGTCTTGAGTAGTATCATGAGGTAGGATGAACCGAATTCCCCTTGCTACTATTGCCCGGGACAATGTAGTATACCTTGTTATGCTCGTAGACGGGGTTGGTTGAGAGATTCATAAGGGAGATGTGAGAGTCAAGATGATGACAACCCCATGACTTCAAGATCAAGATGGACTTCAAATTTACTACTGGGTGGAGGACGGTTGACGGGCACCCTGGAGAAACCAGCGGATGTCCGGGATGCATGGAGAAGCGCCATGACATCTTGCGGAAAGCTTCACCCAGCCACGAAGAGACGGATGGATACCCCTTAACCGGAAGCTTACCTGTGCAGCCGCAAGCCATTATGGGCTCTGGCTGGGTTGACCTTAGGCGTGACTCTGGACAGACGGTGCCAGCAGATGTAGAAGAACGGTAGGACATGGATGGGTACCGGCAGTGCTCAGTGGAACTCTACGGAAGACCCTGTTTCGTTCATCCCGTCTTCAAACACCGGGCAGTGCGAGGACATAAAGGAGGGAACGATTCTTGCGGGTAAAGTGCACCAGACTCTGCAGAGTAACAACCTAATCGATTAGCCGTGTCCCCGGTTACGGACAAATGAGCCTCTGGAAACTGGAGTATTTCGGAAATCTCGACACCGAACAAATAAATTAATGGAGGGGTTAATTAATAATTGGGAATGAGACATTGGTTGGCAGAACCATCTCAATAACTACCAACATTTTGTAGTAATTGTAAGCAAGTCCTTTGTTGTAGGGAAAAACTGGCTTTTTCGCAAAAACATAAAACTTAGAGCCCCACAACCAAATTGCATATAGTGTTAGCTTTATTATTGTTGTTCTCTCTATGACTTGACGGCATATTCTAAATGCTGACCTACACGGCTGCAATGTCTGATGCTGCAGAGGAGTTTTCCGACTAGGAGCGAGGCTACGATCTACGCTTGGCGATTGCCCTATGGAGTCGGATGGACTCGCTATTCGTCTACGCTTCCGTAGCTTATTTAGTTTATTTCTCATGAGTTGGCCTTCAGCCGAATTTATTATGATGTAATAAAGACTCGATATGAGAATCGTGTAAAAAATTCAGGTGTGATTGAACTTTGAATCTTTTCATCAATGTACTGTGTGTGCCAGCATGATCTTGGGATGGTACAGCTACACAGAGACTTGACCGATTTTGGGTCGGGTCGTTACAGTTGTCGCGTGTGCCGAAGGTGACAGGGAGGCGGATTTGTCCCAGGGAGTGGGCAGCTCCACCACCCAATCCCGAGAAGGGCTTACTGAGGCGAAGCCACTCGAGTGGCACGTGGAGAAGGCTGAAGGCTTTCACGGAGAGCAAGTTGAGGCCAGCACCACCGTCGATGATGGTCTTGGTGACGGCCACGTTGCAGATGGTGGGCATGCAGAGCATCGGGAGCATTCCGGAGCCGGTGGTGGAGTCGGGGTGGTCTTCTGAGCCGAAGGTAAGGCCGGCCTCTGGCGCAGCCCAGCCCGGCGGAGCCCCCGGTCGCCTGGAGGTGGCCCCGATCTGACGGAGGAACGGCTTGGCGTGGCGGTCTGACGGCGGTGCTTGAGAGCTGCCCAGCAGGGCCGTGACTGCGTGGTTCGCCCGCACCATGTAGCGAGCAGTGAAGAGGTCGCGGAGCTCCTCCCAACATGTCACTATGGATCCGGGAAGGTTGAGCAGCCAGGCGCATGGCTCGCCGGCGAGGGCCATGGGAAGCCAGTTGGCCATGACCTTATCGTCACCCCCGGCTTCGAGGATGGCCTCCTCGTACGCCAGCAGGAAAGCTGACGGGTCCGCCGCATCGTCATAGCGCGGCAGCATCTTCGGCCTAAACTTGGGCGGCCATTGAACCCGCCGTAGGGTGGGGGCCAGGGCTCGGCGCCCCCTGGCCCCGTTGTCAACGCTGACCGTTGGAGTCGGCGGCAGGGCGCCTGCCATGTGGGCGAAGATTGACGGAGGGGAAGCTATGGCGCACCCCTACCTGGCGCGCCAAATGTAGGATGTGGGGTTCCGGCAAACCCTTGAGGTTCGAACACTGGGGTGCGCACGAAGTCTTTTCCTCCCACCAATCTACGCCCTAGCTCGCTAAGATCTCGCGGACGAACTCGACGAATGATGTCTACTACACAACCTTCTTCTTGTAGATGTTGTTGGGCCTCCAAGTGCAGAGGTTTGTAGGACAGTAGCAAATTTCCCTCAAGTGGATGACCTAAGGTTTATCAATCCGTAGAAGGCATAGGATGAGGATGGTCTCTCTCAAGCAACCCTGCAACCAAATAACAAAGAGTCTCTTGTGTCCCCAACACACCCAATACAATGGTAAATTGTATAGGTGCACTAGTTCGGTGAAGAGATGGTGATACAAGTGGTATATGGATATTAGATAAAGGTATTTGTAATCTGAAATTATAAAAAGAGCAAGGTAGCAAGTGATAAAAGTGAGCGTAAACGGTATTGCAATGCGTCGAAACAAGGCCTAGGGTTCATACTTTCACTAGTGCAAGTCCTCTCAACAATACTAACATAATTGGATCACATAACTATCCCTCAACATGCAACAAAGAGTCACTCCAAAGTCACTAATAGCGGAGAACGAACGAAGAGATTATGGTAGGGTACGAAAACCACCTCAAAGTTATTCTTTCCAATAAATCTGTTGGGCTATTCCTATAAGTGTCACAAACAGCCCTAGAGTTCGTACTAGAATAACACCTTAAGACAAAAATCAACCAAAACCCTAATGTCACCTAGATACTCCAATGTCACCTCAAGTATCCGTGGGTATGATTATACGATATGCATCACACAATCTCAGATTCATCTATTCAACCAACACAAAAGGACCTCAAAGAGTGCCCCAAAGTTCCTACCGGAGAATCACGACGAAAACGTGTGCCAACCCCTATGCATAGGTTCATGGGCGGAACCCGCAAGTTGATCACCAAAACATACATCAAGTGAATCACGTGGTATCCCATTGTCACCACAGATACGCACGGCAAGACATACATCAAGTGTTCTCAAATCTTTAAAGACTCAATCCAATAAGATAACTTCAAAGGGGAAACTCAATTCATTATAGGAGAGTAGAGGGGGGAGAAAACATCATAGGATCCAAATATAATAGCAAATCTCATGATACATCAAGATCGTATCATCTCAAGAACACGAGAGAGATAGATCAAACACATAGCTATTGGTACATACCCTCAGCCCCGAGGGAGAACTACTCCCTCCTCGTCATGGAAAGAACCGGGATGATGAAGATGGCCACTGGAGAAGGATTGCTGAAAGTGCAACTATCCCTAGGTGGTTTTGGTAATTCATAACAACATATAGCTCATTGAGCTAATGCTATTCCAAGATGACTATTTCAGGAAAGCTCAATAATTGGCATGGCATGGATGTGAAAGTGGAACCCTCAAAATGCTAAGGACAAAGGATTGGCTCAAGCTCAAAAGCTCAAGACTCTTCATTTTATATTTTAGTGATCCAAGATCACATTGAGTCTTTAGGAAAAGCCAATACTATCAAGGAGGGATGAGGTGTTGCTTAATGAGCCTCTTGCTTCATGTGCTTAGTGATATGCTCCAAAACCCTCAACTAATTTCCCATATCCACATATGACCTAAACCCTAAGCCAAACTCAGTCCTACCAATTCTTTCTATCCGGCGCCACCGAGTTTCACTTGTCATAAGCCACTGCCAAACCCTAGCAATTCGGTTCTACCGATAGGGATCTCGGTCTCACCGAGATGGGATTGCAAACTCTCTGTTTCCCTTTCGTAACTTTTCGGTCTCACCGAAAGAGCGAATCGGTCCCACCGAGATTGCAATGTAAACTCTTTGTTTCCCTTTTGTAACTTTTCGGTCTCACCAAAAGAGCAAATCGGTCCCACCGAGTTTGCCTGACCAACTCTCTGGTTAGCTTATTACCAAACTCGGTCTCACCGGGTTTGTGTAATCGGTCTCACCGAGATTACGTTATGCCCAAACCCTAACCATATCGGTCCTACCGAGTTGCATGTCAGTCCCACCGAAAATCTCTAACGGTCACTAGGTTTACCTTTTCGGTCCGACCGAGTTTGTTGATTCTGTCCCATCGAGATTGGAAAACTGTGTGTAATGGTTGGATTTTGTGTGGAGGCTATATATACCCTCCACCTCCTCTTCATTCGTGGAGAGAGCCATCAGAACACATACACAATTCCAACTCATATGTTCTGAGAGAGAACCGCCTACTCATGTGTTGAGACCAAGATATTCCATTCCTACCATATGAATCTTGATCTCTAGCCTTCCCCAAGTTGCTTTCCACTCAAATCTTCTTTCCACAAAATCCAAATCCTATGAGAGAGAGTTGAGTGTTGGGGAGACTATCATTTGAAGCACAAGAGCAAGGAGTTCATCATCAACACACCATTTGTTACTTCTTGGAGAGTGGTGTCTCCTAGATTGGCTAGGTGTCACTTGGGAGCGTCCGACAAGATTGTGGAGTTGAACCAAGGAGTTTGTAAGGGCAAGGAGATTGCCTACTTCGTGAATATCTACCGCTAGTGAGGCAAGTCCTTCGTGGGCGATGGCCATGGTGGGATAGACAAGGTTGCTTCTTCGTGGACCCTTCGCGGGTGGTTGCTTCTTCGTGGACCCTTCGTGGGTGGAGCCCTCCGTGGACTCGCGCAACCATTACCCTTCGTGGGTGGAGCCCTTCGTGGACTCGCGCAACCGTTACCCTTCGTGGGTTGAAGTCTCCATCAACGTGGATGTAGGATAGCACCACCTATCCGAACCACGGGAAAAACATCCGTGTCTCCAATTGCGTTTGAATTCTCCAAACCCTTCCCTTTACATTCTTGCAAGTTGCATGCTTTACTTTCCGCTGCCAATATACTCTTTGCATGCTTGCTTGAATTGTGTGATTATTGCTTGACTTGTCCTACAATAGCTAAAATCTGCCAAGAACTAAAATTGGGAAAAGGTTAAGTTTTTATTTGGTCAAGTAGTCTAATCACCCCCCCTCTAGACATACTTCCGATCCTACAAGTGGTATCAGAGCATTGGTCTCCATTTGCTTTGATCTCCATAGCTTTTGGTGGTCATAGCCTTGGTTTCACAACCTAGGAGAGTATGGCGTCTACGAGGGAAATTGTTACCGTAGAGGTCCTTAATTTGATGGTACTAATTTTGCTAGTTGGAAGCATAAAATGAAAATGCATATTCTTGGACATAACCCCGCCGTTTGGGCTATTGTGTGTGTTGGTTTGCAAGGTGACTTCTTTGATGGGAAAGTACCAAACCGTGAAGCTACCGCGGATGAGTTGAAGATGTTGCAATACAATGCTCAAGCTTGTGATATTCTCTTCAACGGATTGTGCCCCGAAGAATTCAACAAAATCAGCCGTCTTGAGAATGCAAAGGAAATTTGGGACACTTTGATTGATATGCACGAAGGTACTGACTCCGTCAAGGAATCCAAGTTGGATGTGCTTCAAAGTCAACTTGACAAGTTCAAAATGAAGGATGGTGAAGGTGTCGCTGAAATGTACTCTAGGCTTGCTCTCATCACAAATCAGATTGCCGGCTTAGGAAGTGAAGAGATGACCGATAGATTCATCATCAAGAAGATTCTAAGAGCCTTGGATGGAAAATATGATACCGTGTGCACATTGATCCAAATGATGCCCAATTACAAAGATCTCAAGCCAACGGAGGTGATTGGAAGAATTGTTGCTCATGAGATGTCACTTAAGGATAGAGAGGAACTTCACAACAAATCAAGTGGTGCCTACAAAGCCTCATGTGAAGCCCCTACATCATCAAGTGAGAAACAAAACTTCAATGAAGAATTGAGCTTAATGGTGAATAACTTCAACAAGTTCTACAAGAGTACAAGCAAAGATAGAAGCTTCAAGTCAAGGTCCTACAATGACAAAAGATCTTCTAGTCGAGAGCGAAACTGCTACAGTTGTGGAAGACCCGGACACTATTCCAATGAGTGTACGGCTCCCTACAAGAGAAGAGAAGATTCTCCAAAAGAAGAAGCAAAGAATCACCACCAAGAGAGAGAAGGAGTAGAGATGATCGTTATGAACGAAGATACTCATGGAGAAGCAAGGATTCGGAAAGGAAGGAAAAATCATCAAGGAGCTACACAAAACGAAGACATCAAGCTCATGTTGGTGAATGGGTATCCAGCTCCGACTCTGACAGCCACTCCGAGAGAAGTTATCACTCCGACTCCGAAGATACTCAAGATGAAGGTGTTGCCGGTCTAGCACTTGTGTCAACCAACTCCTACGACATATTTGACTCACCAAATGAAGGAATTGGAAGATGCTTCATGGACAAAGGTCCTAAGGTAACACACCCCGAGTATGTTGATTTCAATAGTGATGAAGATGACTTGTTAGGTGATGATTTGCTTGTTGACAACTCTAGTGATGAATACTATGATGAAACGTCAATTAATCATGCTAATCAAGATAAAATGAATGACAATGATAAGGAGAAGATTGAGGCTCTAACTAAAGAACTAAACACTCTTAAGTTAGCTCATGAAACTATCTTCGAAGATCATCGAGAACTTTTAAGAGCTCATGAGAAATTACGCTTTGAAAAGCTCAATCTTGAGCAAGAGCATGAGTTCTTAAAAGCAATCAATGATGATCTCCAAAAGAAAAGTTCTTCTTACATTGCCAAGCGTTTACTCTTATCCACTTACATGCCTCAAGTCAAGTCTAGTAACAAGAACAAGAAAGATTCTTCCTCTAGCAGTAACAATGATCATGATAAATCCAATATTGTTGCTTCTAGTAGTTCTCTTGATTCCACTAATGATTCTCTTAGCCAAGTTACACTTGAGCAAGAAAATAGCTTATTGAAGGGAATTATAGAGAAAGGAGTGTACAAAAGCCTTGCCGGGAGTAAGCAATTCGAGGAAATTGTGCGCAAGCAAGGAATGCACCGGAAGAATCAAGGTGTTGGTTTTGAACGAAAGTTCAATGCCAATGGAGTTGAGTGGGAAGAAGATCAATACCCCAAGACAAAGTTTGTTCCTCAACAAGATAAGTATGATACTTCTTTCAAGGGGACACAAGCTCAAGATGATCTTCCACCACAAGACTACAAGCAAAAAGGCAAGGACAAGCTTCAAGAGGAAATTGATGCATTTGAAGAAGCTCCTAAGACCTTAGTCAAGTGGATTCCCAAGACTACTTCAAGTTCCACTTTATCAAGTACGACTACAACTCCAAGGATTCCCATCAAGATGGTGTGGATCCAAAAGAAGAAGAACTAGAGAGTTCTTGAGGGTGACTCCGCCAACATACTTCACTCTTATCATTTTGGCAAGAACAAGTGCAATCAACTTCCACATCTTGCACTAGTTCAAGGAGTCACAAACCCTCTTGTTGGTAAGACAAGGGACAAGGTAACCTAAAAGTTTTCATGAACATCATCTTGTGTGTGCATCACTCTATGTCTATGGATATCCTTGTTTGTTCCTTGTGGGACTAACCCATGTAGGTATTGAAAGTGCAATTCACTCAAATGGATAGCTCCAAGTGATCTACATCAACATTGAGCATCCACATCTTCAACATCTACATGAAGTCATCATCGACAAAACCCGAGGTTAGTTCATCCCTCTAAGGGGGGATATCACATCTAGGGGGAGCTTTACTCTAAGACTTGAACTAAAGCAATTCTAAAGATGTGAACACAACAATGCTTTATGTAAAAGTGGTAACCCCACTTGAGCTTAAATGATGAGTATGACCTATGATCAAGTGTTCTCACTTGACTCCTAAGTCAATATACTCATATATAGATGACCTTGTCATCGCAAATTGCTTGATAGATGCTAGAATTGGTTGTGCATGCCTTGTCACATATTTCATTTGCCATCTTATTGTGTGAGCATGCTGGTTGCATATTTTACTCATTCGAGGACATCCACTTGTTGTTTTGATTGTTTGGTTTTATTTCCTTTTGCCAAGTGGATGGACAAGAATGCCTAAGAACCTCCTCTAGCTATCTATGCTTTTCTCGTCTCAAACTCTATTCATGCTGCATCACAAAATTTGATCAAGTCAGATTTGAACCACTCTGTGTGAGGAGCGCTCGGAGTCCCCGATTCGTCATAGACTTAAACTTCCAAAACCTCTTTATGATTCTCGGTCTGACCGATACCCTACTTTCGGTCCTACCGAGATCATTAAGTTGATCTAGGTTTTCGATCTCGGTGCAACCGATTTGAACCATTCGGTCACACCGAGTTGCAACAACTGTATGCAGTTTTGCATCTCGGTGCCACCGAGTTGTTCCACTCGGTCACACCGACAGGGTCGGGCTATATATAGTCACGGGCAAAAATTTGGAAATTTCTCCAAACCCCTTCGCCCGCGCGATAGCCTGCTCTGCCAACTTGGTCTCCGGATCGTCTCCTCGCCGCCAGCCGCCTCCAGTCGCTGGTCTCCGTCGCCGTCAACAAAAATTCAACCCCGCCGTTGCCGCCGTAGCGAGTCTCCGCCGAACTAGGGTATGGACTCGATCTTTGTGCTATTCCCTAATCCGATTCTTAGCACATTGTGATCATCATGATTCTTGCCACGTTTGTTTAACTTCTATCCAGTCAATGAACTCGTAGGTTAGGTTTAATTCGAAAATTTTAGGGTTAGGTTTCCGCCGAAACCATCTCAGACCCACCGAGTTGAAAAACTCGGTCCCACCGATTTGGCTTATGCCATTGCACAAGTGAGACTCGGTCTGACCGAGAATTACTTATCGGTGTGACCGATTTTGGAACTCTGTGAAACCCTAGCAGTCTCGGTGCCACCAAACTATGACTCGGTCTGACCGAGTTCACTAGTTTAGGTGCCAAAACTGCTTCGGTATCACCGAGTTTAGAAATCGGTAGATCCGAGATGCTTTCAGTGGGAAACTAAAACTAAGTTTTTGAATTATTCTTTTGCAAAAATCTCTGCATTTTGTGATGCTTATCCACTCTATCTCATCTATAACCTATTCACAGGGTCAACAGTCAGAGTTTGCATCATGTCAGACCAAAGTGATTGCTAGAACTTGTTAGAGCAGCAAGTGCAGATGAGTGAGGGCACTAGTCCCTCAAGTTCCTCAGATGATGGCAGCAGGAGCACCCCTAGCAATCTGCCTAAAGCTGCCACAAGACAGAGAAAGAAGAGAACCTCAGACTCAGAAGATAAGGATTATGTGGCAGAAGAGGAAGCAACTTCCAAGAGAGTTGAGCCAGCACAGGGCATAAAAGCAGGGATGAAGATCAAAAGGCCAGCAGGCAGGCAGCCTATGTCAAAGGCCAGAGCTTCAACTGAGAAGCCCACTCCCATTGAGCCAGTTGCTGCTGAAGGCAAGAAGAGGAAAGAAAGGGTGAAGAAAACTGTAGCCAGAGTGCTTGGCAAGGCTTCCATCATGGAAGATGAGGAGGAAGAAGAAGAGGTAGCTGCACCAGCACCTAAGGTACCCAAGCTGATGGGTGATGCCATAAGATCAGGGGCAACTGCTTCCAAGGCCAAGCCAGCTCCAAAGCCAAAGCCAAAGAGGAACACAAGAAGCATCTCAGCTACTGAGAAGAACAAGGCCCCAGTGCCTGAGCTGCAGAAGAAGAAGAAGAGAATGTTCTTAGAAAGCTCAAGCCCAAGATCCCAGACCACAATGATGCTCATCCTGTGGCTGAGGATATGAAACTCAGGAGAGATTCAGGGCTCCGGAAGTGGAGAGAAGCAGACATGTATGCTTCAAGGAGAAGGACTGCAGTTGACTACAGGTTTCACACCAAGGAGCAACAAGACTTTTATGAGACAATGCTGCTAGACAAGAAGCCAATTGTTTGTGATATGAGATGGGTTGATTGGCAATACATCAAGGACAACGAAGAGTACTACCCTGGAGTGCAGGACAGCTTCAAGGCATGTGGAGTAGAGGACTTTGTTGGGCAGAAGCTCACAAAGTGGAACGAGGAACTCATCATGCAGTTCTACTCCACAGCCCATTTCTATCCAGATGGCAGGATTGTATGGATGTCAGAGGGTACGAGGTACCAGTCTACAGTTGCTGAATGGGCTTAGCTGATTAATGCCCCAGAAGAGCATGACGATGACTTGGACATTTATGCCAAGAAGAAGATGGACCACATGTACAAGGAGATTCCAAATGAAGCACTTGATACGTTCAAGTTTGGCTCAGTACACTATCTTCTGTCAGGGCTGCCAACCATCAACTGGATTCTTAGGCACACCCTATTGCCCAAGTCTAGAGATCACAAGATGATCAGGGGCCACGCGATCAACTTGCTTCATATCTTTGACGTGCCACAGAAATTCAAAGTCATGAGCCTTATGATTGAAACAATCAAGAGGACAGCAGCAGACCAGAAGAGGAGCTGTGGATATGCCCCACAAATTCAGGAGCTCAGCAACTCTAAGATGGGCACGAGCATATACTTATTGGACAAGGAACACCTGCCCATCCGTCTAGACTTTGAAGATAATCAAGTGGTCATGACTGAGAATGAGCCATCATCTGCCCAAGCACAAGCCAAGGAGAAGGCGAGGAAGGAGAAAGCTGCCAAGATGCCTACTCAAGAGGAGGCATCTGAATATTTCCTGAAAACCAAACAAGAGCAGCTTGGTTACTTGATTGCATCCACCCTGCGGATTGAGCAAGGACTAGCCACCCTAACTCAGAACCAGGCAAGCTTAGAGATGATCATGGAACAAAAGTTCGATGACTTGGATGTCAAAGTGACAGAGATTCAGACTGCAGTGGAGCAGCTCCAGGATGACATGCAGGAGAGGAGAGGCAAGACTACAACTGACGCCTTTGCCAAAGTGCCACGAGGTCCGAGGTCGTCTGCAGTGCCTGTTGCTGACCCCAGAGCCACCACGTCTGCACCAGCTACAGCCTCAGTTCCACCAGCTCCAGCGTCCATTTCAGCCTCGACTCCAACCACGTCTACAGAAGGCTTCGTCCTTGGAGTGATCCGGACTCCACCACCACCTGAAGATCAAGCCTGAGTGTCGACTTAGCACTATGCATTTTCTAGGAACTTTTTGGTAACTTGTTGCCAAAGGGGGAGAAAATGTATAGATCATAGGCTTCGAGAGAGAGTGTTGCTTTTATTCTCTCTTGTTTTATTTGGTGGTTTTTCGAACTTTGTGTGTTTGATCATAAGCTACACTTAATGTTTGCTTAATATTATCATCTTATCTATCTTATGTGATCATTCACTATTCTTGGTGATGAGTGCATGTATTTCATTCTTATCATTTTAAGCGCTCCACCAAGATGTATGTGACATGGAAGAGTAACCCATGACTCTAACTCTTTGTGCATTTGCAGTCCAAAGCAAATTTTAAATATGCACAAATTTAGGGGGAGCTCTTACTTGTCACATACTTCTCAAAGCGACGATATATTTCATGCTTATTATCATTTGTCGAAGCTTTGATCTATATGTTGTCATCAATTACCAAAAAGGGGGAGATTGAAAGTGCAACTATGCCTAGGTGGTTTTGGTAATTCATAACAACATATAGCTCATTGAGCTAATGCTATTCCAAGATGACTATTTCAGGAAAGCTCAATAATTGGCATGGCATGGATGTGAAAGTGGAACCCTCAAAATGCTAAGGACAAAGGATTGGCTCAAGCTCAAAAGCTCAAGACTCTTCATTTTATATTTTAGTGATCCAAGATCACATTGAGTCTTTAGGAAAAGCCAATACTATCAAGGAGGGATGAGGTGTTGCTTAATGAGCCTCTTGCTTCATGTGCTTAGTGATATGCTCCAAAACCATCAACTACTTTCCCATATCCACATATGACCTAAACCCTAAGCCAAACTCAGTCCTACCGATTCTTTCTATCCGGCGCCACCGAGTTTCACTTGTCATAAGCCACTGCCAAACCCTAGCATTTCGGTTCTACCGATAGGGATCTCGGTCTCACCGAGATGGGATTGCAAACTCTCTATTTCCCTTTGGTAACTTTTCGGTCTCACTGAAAGAGCGAATCGGTCCCACCGAGATTGCAATGTAAACTCTTTGTTTCCCTTTTGTAACTTTTCGGTCTCACCGAAAGAGCAAATCGGTCCCACCGAGTTTGCCTGACCAACTCTCTGGTTAGCTTATTACCAAACTCGGTCTCACCGAGTTTGTGTAATCGGTCTCACCGAGATTACGTTATGCCCAAACCCTAACCATATCGGTCCTACCGAGTTGCATGTCAGTCCCACCAAAAATCTCTAACGGTCACTAGGTTTACCTTTTCGGTTCGACCGAGTTTGTTGATTCGGTCCCACCGAGATTGGAAAACTGTGTGTAACGGTTGGATTTTGTGTGGAGGCTATATATACCCCTCCACCTCCTCTTCATTCGTGGAGAGAGCCATCAGAACACATACACAATTCCAACTCATATGTTCTGAGAGAGAACCACCTACTCATGTGTTGAGACCAAGATATTCCATTCCTACCATATGAATCTTGATCTCTAGCCTTCCCTAAGTTGCTTTCGACTCAAATCTTCTTTCCACAAAATCCAAATCCTATGAGAGAGAGTTGAGTGTTGGGGAGACTATCATTTGAAGCACAAGAGCAAGGAGTTCATCATCAACACACCATTTGTTACTTCTTGGAGAGTGGTGTCTCCTAGATTCGCTAGGTGTCACTTGGGAGCCTCCGACAAGATTGTGGAGTTGAACCAAGGAGTTTGTAAGGGCAAGGAGATCGCCTACTTAGTGAAGATCTACCACTAGTGAGGCAAGTCCTTCGTGGGCGATGGCCATGGTGGGATAGACAAGGTTGCTTCTTCGTGGACCCTTCGTGGGTGGTTGCTTCTTCGTGGACCCTTCGTGGGTGGAGCCCTCCATGGACTCGCGCAACCATTACCCTTCGTGGGTGGAGCCCTCCGTGGACTCGCGCAACCGTTACCCTTCGTGGGTTGAAGTCTCCATCAACATGGATGTAGGATAGCACCACCTATCTGAACCACGGGAAAAACATCCGTGTCTCCAATCGCGTTTGAATTCTCCAAACCCTTCCCTTTACATTCTTGCAAGTTGCATGCTTTACTTTCCGCTGCCAATATACTCTTTGAATGCTTGCTTGAATTGTGTGATGATTGCTTGACTTGTCCTACAATAGCTAAAATCTGCCAAGAACTAAAATTGGGAAAAGGTTAAGTTTTTATTTGGTCAAGTAGTCTAATCACCCCCCCTCTAGACATACTTTCGATCCTACAATTGCCCCCTCCGGCAGGGTGCCGGAACGGGTCTAGATTTGCTTTCGGTGCCTACGGAGGCTTCTGGCGGCGGAACTCCCAATCTATTGTGGTCTCGGATGTTTTTAGGGTATATGGAGATATATAGGCGGAAGAAGTACGTCAGGGGGGCCACGAGGGCTCACGAGGGTGGAGGGCGTGCCCAGGGGGGTGGGCGGGCCCCCCTGCCTCGTGACCTCCTCGCAGATCCCCCGACGTGTACTCCAAGTCTTCTGGGATTCTTTCCTTCCAAAAATGAGTTCCGTGAAGTTTCAGGTCAATTGGACTCCATTTGGTTGTATGACCCGGCTAGATGTATAACCCAGCCAGACTTGGCGACTCACTAATGACCCGCCCTGACTGGACGACACACTAAGTGACCCGCCCGATCCTGGCGACTTATGGGTGACCTGGCAAGCGGATCAGATGAGCGACAAGACCCGGGGGCCCAGGAGGCTCAAGGCCTAGAAGGTCGGCTTACGTTATGGTAGGCCGGCTTAAGAGGATAGGCGTGAGGAATATCTCCCTTACAAGGAATCAAGAACTGGACTTGTATCCGACTGGTAGTAGATGATAGGCTAGTCCTAATCCTACTAGGACTCCACATGTAACCCGCCCCTCTAACTTATATAAGGAGGGGTAGGGCTCCCCAAAGAGGGACAAGCAACAATAAACAATATCTAGGGCTAGACACCAAGAGGAGAGCCAGCTTACGGCGACTTCCTCATAATCATAATGAGACCTAGCCACAAACAGTATGTAGGGTTATTACCGGATGATGTTTCCCGGGGCCCGAAGCTGTCTAAATCCTCGTCTTGTGTGTTGCGTCTCTCTATTCCGCTCAACCCCTTCAAGCTACCACATAGATGCGTTGGCCTCGCGACTAAGTCCTTACACTAGGACATCTGCCGTGACAATTCCACGACAGTTGGCGCCCACCGTGGGGCTGGCGCACGGTGGTGTTGAGTTCTTGGAGGGATCTTCTTGAGGGATCGAGAAGCTCGCGACTTGTTAGATGAAAAAGCGCCAGCACAGAAGCGTGCAGGGTAATCCGGCGCGTGACAACCTCGGTTTGCAATTTTTCTGCCGCCCGCCGACCCAGCGATCCATCGAGTCAGAAGATGAATCGGTATGTGCTGCAATAGCCGTCCTTGCGTGTTAAGAAAAACATCAAACACTGCAACCAGCTCTGCCTCCGATTGCGGCTGGGTACCCCGTATCAGTCGATTTCACCCCGTCAAGATGTTCCCGTCTGCTATAGTTGAAGCCTCTCAGCCGCTGCTGTGTTCTATCTAAACCGCGACTGTGGTTCTCTTTTTCTTGCCTCTGTCGCAAGTCGCCAGGCACGCCTCCACCTGCAAGGGAAAAGCTACAGCCTGATGTAGTGCGCTGCTACGAGACAAACCAGTGATACTAGTCCACTACTAGTAATAAACAATTCAGCAGAGGAGGTGCTAGTACTTGGTGTCATAACCTTACGTGAAGCATCAATCAATCAAACAAAAGTCTATGCATGTACGTACATCTTGGATGTGATTAAGGCCTCAATCCGAGTCACCGCCGTGGTATTAAAATTGACACCGAGTTGTTTCAGCTCCAGGTGACCTTCGCTTCTCCGAACAGTCTCCGCCTTTGAGCTGCCCTGATGGCCGGTTTCCGCTACGTTTTCACCGGCGCGCCAAGCCGTCATGGCCTCTGCCGGAGCAGGCCTCGGGCAGCCCCAGCATGACGAAGACAGGGACAGAAATGGATTCGGACTCTGCTTTGACCTCGTTCCAAGCCGCCCTGCGTGAACCTCGCGACACCCGGAGCCTTGCCAACCGCGCCTCGACTGCCGGGTTGCTTCCTGCGTGAACAACTGCCAGCCGGTCGGAAGGATTACGAGAACCAGACGCACACATGAATAAAAAAAAGAGGGTCAACATGACCCGGAGGGTCCTTCTTTGAGCAGCCCAGTTCCGGTTCTGCTGTGGTTGGGGCCTACACATAGCCTCGTAAGCCGCCACTTTGCCTCTGCTATTTGCAAGAGGACAGAGTTGCCAAATCGCCGTTGAAATTACTAAGGTGATCCATGATGTTGTGTTTGAATCATCTGGCGTCAAAGTACATCAGGTGATATCCATCAAAGTTTATTTTATTAAACATATTGTTTTCATCAAAGAACAATTACTTTGACCTATATGTTTTTGTGTACAGCAAAGGTGGTGCCACGTTGTGCATATGAAATGTAGGTCAGCACCATCATGCACCAGCGTCTGCGCCCACTTACTAATGGAACAAGTGTGCGCAAGTCACCGCCCGTGCAGCTTGATCTACATCAACCCGCCGGAGCCATGTTGAGCCGCCCTTGCCGCTTTGAGCCGCGTGGATTATATTAAGTCGTCGGTCTGCCTAAGCTGCCCGAACTATATTGAGTCGCTGGTCTGCCTGAGCCACCTCTGTCGCGATAAACGGATCATTCGTCGTCCAAACAAATCAGGTGATATCAATCCAAGTTTGTTTTATTAGCACATGTTGTTTTTGTCAAAGAACAGGTTTATCTTTGCCTTGGTCTGCAATATTGTTTATGCAGGGCAATTATTTATGACAAAAAGTGATATTACACGGCTGATATGGAGGCACGGCAACATCTTTTGGCACAGTTGGTCATCATTATTCAATGGACTCCCGCACCGGCTTACAACGCCACAGCCAACTCATCTGTCTGTGCCGCCTCTGAGGTTACGGTCGTCTTTACGTCCATCTGTCGCGGCCTGGTCTACATTAACACATCGGGCCGCACCTGTCCGCATGAGCTGTTTATTGAGTATGAGAAAGTCACTGCTTGGGAAGCCGGTTTTCTTCCAACAAATTGGAGGCAAATTATCATGTATTATCAGCCGCCGTCTGCACTGGATGGCTCAATGGGCAGGCGCACAAATCGCCGCCACTACAGTTTGGTTAAGCTTCAAACAACCAATTGGAAGGAACCATTGGCCGAGTTGCTGACACGGCTCATACGGGATCATTTATAACCTGCCGTAGTCACCTCAACCTTCTGTGGATTCACATCGGGTTATCAAGGCCAATGATATACACCTTCTGCTATGGTCAAATATGGAGAATCTCAAGCCAACTCTTCGAGTCATCTTGAGACTCGGGGGCTACAATGGTATGGCTCGGCAAAATTAGCTGGTTTTAATGAATTCAAGAACTCTGGGTCATTGAAGGGAAGATAACCCGGCCCCAGAGGCTACTCTTTATTGGCGAATATTTAAAGGCCATCAGAAAAATTTCCGGCTCAAAATGAAGACTCCGGTTTAAAATATAGCTCAAGAGACATCTCTCTCCCGCAAAACTTTGAAGCTATCAAATCCGGTTCAAAATCCGGCTCAAGGTAAATTTGTTTCTCACAAAGTTTTGAAGCTTTTAAATCCGGTTTAAAGTTCTGGTTCAAAAAGATTTAATCTCTCGCAAGTTCGAGTTCTCAGAAAAATTAAAGGTTGCCAAAAGAACTTGCTGCCATGATGCGCGGTTCAAACTTGGATATCCTGCCTTACGGCTTATCTTATTATGATCACTTGGGGGCTTCCTACTCATCGAGCATAGCTATCAGTACCCTCTTGATCGGCACAATGCCAAAACTTATATGGTCACTTGGGGGCTTCCTATTCAAACATAGGTCGTATTCGAACCAAAGAGAACATAGCTGTCGAAACCCTTTTGATTGGCATACTGCCAAACCCACTAGGGGGCTTCTTGATCGTATCCGAATCATAGCTCAACCACTTTGGGTCCGACGTGGATCGTATTTGAATCAGCATCGTTGAACAACTCTCAAGGTCATTTGGGGGCTTCCTGTTCAAACATAGGTCATATTCGAACCAAAGAGAACATAGCTGTCGATACCCTCTTGATCGGCATCGCCAAAGCCACTGGGAGCTATATGATCGTATTTGAATCTTAGCTCAACCCCTTTGGAACGGTTTACTGATCATATCCGAATCAGAAGCCTCAAAATGTTTTATTCTGTCTCTGGTAAAGTTTATTGTAGCCACAGTTACTTAACTTGAGACCTTTTTGGGATTATATCTCAAATATATATAAGTGTTTTATGCTTAACCCGGCTTGAATTTTGACTATAATTCGCCAGTTTATGACAATCATCATCTATGTGGAAGCATTGGCTTCTAAGGATTGGGTTATCACCCTTACTGCACAGGTTATGTAAGCCGGCAGTACAAATTCAATATCACAGTGGTTATATGTGAGATATTATGACCCGCCCTGGTTTTGACTCTAAGTCGCCAGGGCATATGTTGTTTAAACTCTCTGCAGGATTTGCAGAAATATGACAAATAAATGATTAAGTTCAAAGCTCATTACCAAAGTTGATGCTTCAAAATGATTATCCGTTCTGGATTTTTCTCAAAAGGCTATAAGCCGTCGGGTCATAAAAATTCCGGTTTACAATGAAGGCGTATTGAATCGGCATCAGCCAAGAGCCGCTGGGTATTTAAACTCCGCATGTACTTGTCAACAGATAAGGTATTTGAAATCTTTAAATAGCCAAACTTGGCTAGATTTTCGTTATGATATTGAACGATTGAGGTTTTCAAACCGGGTTATTCAAATCTTTAATAGCCAACATGGCTGGATTTTCATGATGATATTGAATGATTGAGGTTTTCATACCGGATTATATTATTCAAATCTTGAATAGCCAGCATGGCTGGATTTCTATTATGATTATCAATAACCAGTATTATGATTGAGGTTTTCAAAGTCGCTTTAGCGCAACAGCTATTAACTTTATCAATGGGCATGATTTATTTTACAATGGAGGAAATAGTCCCGAGTCACTGCAGGCTTACGACCCGGCACTTGGGGGCTACATTATTCAAGTTGAGGTTACATCAAATATGCAAGTCTCATGTCGCTGCAAGCATGCACCATGACACTTGGGGGCTAATGCAAATTCATTTTTATTGGCCTTATTGAAGACCCGACTCATCCCATTTTAATGACCCGGCCCTTGGGGGCTACCGATTGCTCCTGTTAAAATTCAAGATACACAAGCCTTATTCCATTATATATTGAAGGATCCACTGCTTAGTTGGTAAAGCACAAAGCTCTTAACCTTGTGGACGTGGGTTAAAGCCCCAGGATGGGGGTAACATCATATGATATTAGTTTCAATGAAAAGTCCCATCTCAGTATTATCTTACTAAGCCGGCCATTGGGGGCTACACGTTACTGCTCAAAATTTACATCATCATATTTAGAAAGTCCCTGCTCATTATTACATAATGACCCGACACTTGGGGGCTAATGCATATTGCTCTTTGCTGAAGACAATTCTAGGATAACCCGGCTACACTACTATGACCATAGCCGACTCATGGGGGCTACACAGCTGGATTTTATTTAAAGCCATGATGATAAGTCCCGGCTTATTCATGCTGATTAAAACCGGCCCTTGGGGGCTACAGGTAATATGGATATAAGGGAGAAATATGTTCAAATTCTCAATTTTGAGCAGATCGGATTGACCCGGTGTTTGCAACAATCATGATCCGGTGTCACCAATAATTATGACCCGATGTCGGCTACAGTTATGACCCGGTGCTATCAATATTTACAAGCCGGTAATTTTGGTTATGATAAACCGGCAAATTTTACCTCTTCAAGCCGGCTGAAAGTCAGATGAGAATTTCAAGACCAATATGTTTTAAGCCGGTGCTTTGGAAGCCAATTCAAGTGGATTATTTCTTACAATATTTCTCTACAAGAGACCAATGCCAGCAAATTGACTCTGAAGCTGGCCTATTTACCCGGATTTCTCAAAAGAAGTATCTAGATTTTTTGCATTCACAAAGTTTGAACATATCTACTAAAGGAGATTTGCTATGAGTACATGGGCATGTATTAAGAAGGAAATGACAAGGATTTAAAAATGATCAGGTGCCGGCTTACAAGAATATTTAACCCGGAGTACAACCTGTCAGTTTGTTCTTGTGTTTATGTTGGAGATCAGTTTATCATGGATAAATCTAAATTAAACTTGGGGGCTAATGTCGGGGTTATACCCTGCAGTATGACCCGGCTGGATGTATAACCCAGCCGGACTTGGCGACTCACTAATGACCCGCCCTGACTGGACGACACACTAAGTGACCCGCCCGATCCTGGCGACTTATGGGTGACCTGGCAAGCGGATCAGATGAGCGACAAGACCCGGGGGGCCAGGAGGCTCAAGGCCCAGAAGGTCGGCTTACGTTATGGTAGGCCGGCTTAAGAGGAAAGGCGTGAGGAATATCTCCCTTACAAGGAATCAAGAACCGGACTTGTATCCGACTGGTAGTAGAAGATAGGCTAGTCCTAATCCTACTAGGACTCCACATGTAACCCGCCCCTCTAACTTATATAAGGAGGGGCAGGGCTCCCCAAAGAGGGACAAGCAACAATAAACAATATCTAGGGCTAGACACCAAGAGGAGAGCCGGCTTACGGCGACTTCCTCATAATCATAATGAGACCTAGCCACAAACAGCATGTAGGGTTATTACCGGATGATGTTTCCCGGGGCCCGAAGTTGTCTAAATCCTCGTCTTGTGTGTTGCGTCTCTCGATTCCCCTCAACCCCTTCAAGCTACCACATAGATGCGTTGGCCTCGCGACTAAGTCCTTACACTAGGACATCTGCCGTGACAATTCCACGACAGTTTGGTTTTCCTTTTCTTCGAAACCCTAAAATAGGGTAAAACAGGAACTGGCACTAGGCTCTGGGTTAATAGGTTAGTCCCAAAAATGATTTAAAAGTGTATAATAAAGCCCATAAACATTCAAAACAGTAGATAATATACATGGAGCAATAAAAAATTATAGATACGTTGGAGACGTATCAGCATCCCCAAGCTTAATTCCTGCTTGTCCTCGAGTAGGTAAATGAAAAAAACAGAATTTTTAATGCGGAGTGCTACTTGGCATAATTTCAATGTGATTCTTCTTAATTGTGGTATGAATATTCAGATCCGAAAGATTCAAGACAAAAGTTCATATTCACATGAAAATGATAATACGTCAAGCATACTAACTAAGCAATTATGTCTTCTCAAAATAACATGGCCAAAGAAAGTTCATCCCTACAAAATCATGTAGTTTAGCCATGTTTCTTTTTCGTCACACAAGAATGCTCTCATCATGCACAACCCCGATGACAAGCCAAGCAATTGTTTCATACTTTAGTAATCTCAAACCTATAAACTTTCACGCAATACATGAGTGCAAGCCATGGACATAGCACTATGGGTGGAATAGAATATAATGAGGGGGGGTTATGTGGAGAAGACAAAAAGGAGAAAGTCTCACATCAACGAGGCTAATCAATGGGCTATCGAGATGCCCACCAATTGATGTTAATGCAAGGAGTAGGGATTGCCATGCAATGGATGCACTAGAGCTATAAATGTATGAAAGCTCAACAAAAGAAACTAGTGGGTGTGCATCCAACTTGCTTGCTCACGAAGACCTAGGGCACTTGAGGAGGCCCACTGTTGGAATATACAAGCCAAGTTCCATAATGAAAAATTCCCACTAGTATATGAAAGTGACAAAACAAGAGACTCTCTACTATGAAGATCATGGTGCTACTTTGAAGCACAAGTGTGGTAAAAGGATAGTAGCATTGTCCCTTCTCTCTTTTTCTCTCATTTTTATTTGGCCTTTTCTTTTTTTGGGCCTTCTCTTTTTTATGGCCTTTCTCTTTTTTTATTCCTCACTTGGGACAATGCTCTAATAATGATGATCATCACACTTCTATTTATTTACAACTCAATAATTACAACTCGATACTAGAACAAGGTATGACTCTATATGAATGCCTCCGGCGGTGTACCGGGATGTGCAATGATTCATGAGTGACATGTATGAAAGAATTATGAATGGTGGCTTTGCCACAAATATGACGTCAACTACATGATCATGCAAATCAATATGACAATGATGATGCATGTCATAATAAACGGAATGGTGGAAAGTTGCATGGCAATATATCTCAGAATGGCTATGGAAATGCCATAATAGGTAGGTATGGTAGCTGTTTTGAGGAAGATATAAGGAGGTTTATGTGTGACAGAGCGTATCATATCACGGGGTTTGGATGCACCGGCGAAGTTTGCGCCAACTCTCAATGTGAGAAAGGGCAATGCACGGTACCGAAGAGGCTAGCAAGGATGGAAGGGTGAGAGTGCGTATAATCCATGGACTCAACATTAGTCATAAAGAACTCACATACTTATTGCAAAAATCTACAAGTCATCAAAAACCTCGGCACTACGCGCATTCTCCTAGGGGGATAGATTGGTAGGAAAAGACCATCGCTCGTCCCCGACCACCACTCATAAGGAGGACAATCAAATAACACCTCATGTTTCAAATTTGTTACATAACGTTTACCATACGTGCATGCTACGGGACTTGCAAACTTCAACACAAGTATTCCTCAAATTCACAACTACTCAACTAGCATGACTTTGATATTATTACCTCCATATCTCAAAACAATCGTCAAGCATCAAACTTCCCTTAGTATTCAATACTCTATATGAAAGTTTTTGCTAATCTTCTATACCTAGCATATTAGGATTTTAAGAAAATTACCATGCTATTAAGACTCTCAAAATAATCTAAGTGAAGCATGAGAGTTCATCTATTTCTTCAAAATAAAACTACCACCATGCTCTAAAAGATATAAGTGAAGCACTAGAGCGATTCACAAACTACTCTGAAAGATATATGTGAAGATCAATGAGTAGTTGAATAATTCTGCAACTATGTGAAGACTCTCTAACATTTAAGAATTTCAGATCTTGGTATATTATTCAAACAGAAATCAAAGAAAAATAAAATGACATTCTAAGAATGGCAAACATCATGTGAAGAGGCAAAAACTTAGGGTCAACCGAAACTAACCGATAGTTGTTGAAGAAGAAAGGTGGGATGCCAATCGGGGCATCCCCAAGCTTAGATGCTTGAGACTTCTTGAAATATTATCTTGGGATGCCTTGGGAATCCCCAAGCTTGAGCTTTTGTGTCTCCTTAATTCCTCTCATATCACGGTCTCCCTAAATCTCAAAAGCTTCATCCACACAAAACTCAACAAGGACTTGTGAGATAAGTTAGTATAAACCATTGCAAAAACCTTATCATACTCTACTGTAGCAAATCACTAAAATTATTATTCAACATTGCATACAAAATGCCTCTGCATATTTAATAGTCCTATCCTCAAATAGAATAATGAAAGAAGCAAACATATGCAAACAATGCAAACATAACAGCAATCTGCCTAAACAGGACAGTCTGTAAAGAATGCAGAAACATCCATACTTCCCTAGCTCCAAAAATTATGAAAGAAAATTACCACTGTAGTAAATTTATCAGATCTTAATATGCAAAAGGTTTCAACATTTTACCACATTCTGACTTTTCTAGGGAATTATTGCAACAGCGGTAAACTTTCTGTTTTCAAACAGCAACATGTGGACTTCTAAAATAGGCATAGTAAAGGCTATCAATGCCACCTTTATTGAAATAAAAGATGCAAAACATTGTTCTAAATAACAGCAAGCAAATCCTAACGAAATAAATTGACGCTCCAAGCAAAACACATATCATGTAGTGAATAAAAATATAGCTCCAAGTAAAGTTACCGATGAACGAAGACGAAAGAGGGGATGCCTTCCGGGGAATCCCCAAGCTTAGGCCCTTGGTTGTCCTTGAATATTACCTTGGGGTGCCATGGGAATCCCCAAGATTAGGCTCTTTCCACTCCTTCTTCCATAGTCCATCGAATATTTACCCAAAACTTGAAAACTTCACAACAGAAAACTTAAAGTAGAAAACTCGTAAGCTCCGTTAGTATAAGAAAGAAAATCACCATCATAGGGTACTGTAATGAACTCATTCTAAATTCATATTGGTGTAATATCTACTGTACTACAACTTATCTATGGTTCATACCCTCCTATACTACTCATAGATTCATCAAAATAAGGAAACAACACAATGAAAACAGAATCTGTCAAAAACAGAACAGTCTGTAGTAATCTGTATCAAACATGTACTTCTGGAACTCATAAAATTATAAAATAAATTGCTGGACCTGAGGAATTTATCTATTAATCATCTGCAAAAATAATTAACTAAATAGCACTATCCAAATAAAAATGGCAGCAATTCTTGTGAGCGCTAAAGTTTCTGTTTTTTACAGCATGATCAACAAGACTTTCCCCAAGTCTTCCCAAAGGTTCTATTTGGCACAAAAACTAATTAAAAACATAAAAGCACATCTAAACAGAGGCTAGACGAATTATTTATTACTAAACAGGAGCAAAAATCAAGGAACAAAAATAAAATTGGGTTGCCTCCCAACAAGCGCTATCGTTTAATGCCCCTAGCTAGGCATGATGATTTCAATGATGCTCACATAAAGGATAAGAATTGAAACATAAAGAGAGCATCATGAAGAATATGACTAGCACATTTAATCCTAACCCACTTCCTATGCATAGGGATTTTGTGAGCAAACAACTTATGGGAACAAGAATCTACTTGCATAGGAAGGTAAAGCAAGCAAAACTTCAAAATTTTAAGCACATAGAGAGGAAACTTGATATTATTGCAATTCCTACAAGAATATATTCCTCCCTCATAATAATTTTCAGTAGCATCATGAATGAATTCAACAATATAACCAGCACTAGAAGCATTATTTTCATGATCTACAAGCATATAAATTTTATTACTCTCCACATAAGCAAAATTCTTCTCATGAATAATAGTGGGAGCAAACTCAACAAAATAACTATCATGTGATTGAAAATTAAGATCAAGATGACAAGTTTCATGGTTATCATTATTCTTTAAAGCATACATGTCATCACAATAATCATCATAGATAGGAGGCATGCTTTCATCATAATAAATTTGCTCATCAAAACTTGGGGGACAAAAAATATCATCTTCATCAAACATAGCTTCCCCAAGCTTGTGGATTTGCATATCATTAGCATCATGGATATTCAAGGAATTCATACTAACAGTATTGCAATCATGCTCATCATTCAAATATTTAGTGCCAAACATTTTATAGATTTCTTCTTCTAGCACTTGAGCACAATTATCCTTTCCATCATACTCACGAAAGATATTAAAAAGCTGAAGCGTATGAGACAAACTCAATTCCATTTTTTATAGTTTTCTTTTATAAACTAAACTAGTGATAAAACAAGAAACTAAAAGACTCGATTGAGAGATCTAAAGATATACCTTCAAGCACTCACCTCCCCGGCAACGACACCAGAAAAGAGCTTGATGTCTACTACACAACCTTCTTCTTGTAGACGTTGTTGGACCTCCAAGTGCAGAGGTTTGTAGGACAGTAGCAAATTTCCCTCAAGTGGATGACCTAAGGTTTATCAATCCGTAGGAGGCATAGGATGAAGATGGTCTCTCTCAAGCAACCCTACAACCAAATAACAAAGAGTCTCTTGTGTCCCCAACACACCCAATACAATGGTAAATTGTATAGGTGCACTAGTTCGGCGAAGAGATGGTGATACAAGTGGTATATGGATAGTAGATAAAGGTATTTGTAATCTGAAATTATAAAAACAGCAAGGTAGAAAGTGATAAAAGTGAGCGTAAATGGTATTGCAATGCGGTGAAACAAGGCCTAGGGTTCATACTTTCACTAGTGCAAGTCCTCTCAACAATACTAACATAATTGGATCACATAACTATCCCTCAACATGCAACAAAGAGTCACTCCAAAGTCACTAATAGCGGAGAACGAATGAAGAGATTATGGTAGGGTACGAAAACCACCTCAAAGTTATTCTTTCCAATCAATCCGTTGGGCTATTCCTATAAGTGTCACAAACATCCCTAGAGTTCGTACTAGAATAACACCTTAAGACACAAATCAACCAAAACCCTAATGTCACCTAGATACTCCAATGTCACCTCAAGTATCCGTGGGTATGATTATACGATATGCATCACACAATCTCAGATTCATATATTCAACCAACACAAAGGACCTCAAAGAGTGCCCCAAAGTTCGTACCGGAGAATCATGACGAAAACGTGTGCCAACCCCTATGCATAGGTTCATGGGCGGAACCCGCAAGTTGATCACCAAAACATACATCAAGTGAATCACGCGGTATCCCATTGTCACCACAGATACGCATGACAAGACATACATCAAGTGTTCGCAAATCTTTAAAGACTCAATCCGATAAGATAACTTCAAAGGGGAAACTCAATTCATTACAGGAGAGTATAGGGGGGAGAAAACATCATAGGATCCAAATATAATAGCAAAGCTCAGGATACATCAAGATCGTATCATCTCAAGAACACGAGAGAGAGAGAGATCAAACACATAGCTACTGGTACATACCCTCAGCCCCGAGGGAGAACTACTCCCTCCTCGTCATGGAGAGCACCGGGATGATGAAGATGGCCACCGGAGAAGGATTGCCCCCTCCGGCAGGGTGCCGGAACGGGTCTAGATTGGCTTTCGGTGGCTACGGAGGCTTCTAGCGGCGGAACTCCTGATCTATTGTGCTCTCGGATGTTTTTAGGGTATATGGAGATATATAGGCGGAAGAAGTACGTCAGGGGGCCACGAGGGGCTCACGAGGGTGGAGGGCGCGCCCAGGGGGTGGGCGGCCCCCCTGCCTCGTGACCTCTTGGCAGATCCCCCGACGTGCACTCCAAGTCTACTGGGCTTCTTTCCTTCCAAAAATGAGTTCCATGAAGTTTCAGGTCAATTGGAATCCGTTTGGTTTTCCTTTTCTTCGAAACCCTAAAACAAGGTAAAAACAGAAACTGGCATTGGGCTCTGGGTTAATAGGTTAGTCCCAAAAATGATATAAAAGTGTATAATAAACCCCATAAACATTCAAAATAGTAGATAATATAGCATGGAGTAATCAAAAATTATAGATACGTTGGAGAAGTATCAGCATCCCCAAGCTTAATTCCTGCTCGTCCTCTGTAAGGACGCTTGACCCTAGAAAGGATAATGATGTTCCACGAAGTGGAGTATGGACTTCATAAGTATAAGTTTTTATCTCAGTATGTGGGATAACCCATGAGGATGAAGAGATAAATTACTATTGGGTATGAAGGAGGTATGATGTCGGAAATATGGATCAATGGAAATTCCATGATGAGTCTGAGTAATCATGTCCTAGTTTGGTGCTAATAGAAGGAAGGAAGATAGTACAATTGGATGGATTAAGAATACTAGGAAGCTGGAAGTTGGAATAATGATCAGTTGCCCAGAGGATGAGTTCAAGGTTTACAAGTGAGGAGATGGGCCATAACCCACAGGCCCCAGGACCTGCCAAGAAGCAAGCACACTCTTGCTGAAGGAAAAAAATCCCTAGAAGAGAGTACGACCTTACCCACCGATGATTTTATAGGAGCAACACAAAACCTGAGAGTTGTGAAGGAACGATAGATGTTTGTTTGGCTTGCAGAATCCATGGAATTATCCGAACTTAGTTCGTCGACAAGAGAAATTCTGCAATGCTTGTGAGGATGACTGAGTGTTAGGATGCGAGATTCGCTAAACCATGTACAAGGTAATGATTTGGGTGCGGGATGGATTGATAACCATACCGACTTACTCTTATTATTCGCCTTGCTATATGGGATGGTAAATCTGAGTGACTTACCTATAGTAGAGAGACGACGATCAAAACCTTGTTTAAGCCTTAGAATGGTATAGGTATTTTCCCCTTGTACAAGGCAATTTTTGCCAACCGTAGGTTATACGGTGAGGATCAACCCAGACCCATTTCCTGCAGGGGAAACCATAAATTGTTGACCACCATGAGATACCGATAGCTTTTTTTAGTATTGGCGCCAGACCTGTCAGCTATGAAGACCCAATCACGGAATAACCTTACCAAGATGAAAGGACAGAAGAATTGTGGTAAAGGTTATGCCACTACCGAAAGAGCCCAGAGAAGGAATTATCCTGAAGATCTGAGAAGACTGACACTGTTAACAATATGGACGAAGTATATGAGTTTTGATGGAACTGTAACCTTGCTTCTAAGGGTGGTAGCACTCCAGACCCCCTCCTGCGACAATTGATGGATTTTGAGAAGACCCCGACCCTAACCTATTTCTTTCTAGCCTCTCCGAATCTCGAGGACGAGATTCATTTTAAGGGTGGTAGGTTTGTAACATCCCAAAATTCTAAATTTTGAAATTTTATAATAAATAGATAGATTTGATTGATTGTTTGACTGATTTGTGAAAGTGAGTGAATTCGAAACTTTTTGAAAGTTAAATGAGAGGGAATAAAAGGACTTTCCCAAACTTTCGTTTTTTGCTTTTATGACCTCCGTGAATTCAAATTCTTTTCATCACAAAACCTTGGAGAGAAGATGACATGACTTCTTCCATTTATTTAAATGAAAAGGGTTTATGAAAATATTTGAATGTCATTTGAAAATATTTTTCCAATTCAGAAACTTCAAGCAACTCAATGATTTTCATGAGAGAAGAAAAAATGACTTCTTCAAAACATACGAAATATGAGTTGGGAGTTTAAAAGGATCAAATTTAAAGTCCTTTTGAAATTATTTTCAATTTGGAGTTATTTGAGTTTTATTCAAATTATTTTTCTCCAAAAATAAAATATATAGAAATTAGGGTAAAATGATTCCCTACATCAGAAAATTGGAGAAACATAAATTTGAAATCACTTTGGTTTTTTTAAAATGATTTTTATTGGATTTTAGTAGGGCAGCAGCACTCTTTAAATTATTTGAACTTTTCTCGATTTTATATGACTACACAAAAATGCCCTCGTTGTAGAAAATCTTTTTCTGAAAATTTTGATATATAATATGCCTATAGATAATTTTACTTTTATTTTCATTATTCCATTTTTCCTTTTCTGTTTCTATTAAGAAAAATCTATGCGTGCGCCTGGAACTACCCGCCGCCCACATGCGTAGAATAGCAGCAGGCCGGCCCGTTTTCCTTTTGTTTTCTTTTGTTTTTTTTATTTTCATTAATTTTTTTTAAACAAATTTCAGAAAAAATATAGATTTTGAAAAAGAAAAAAAACTGCAGCTCGTGTACGCGCGGGGCCGGCCGAGGCTTTTAGGCTTGTGCGAGGCGTTAGCCTTTTTCTTCTCTGTTTTGCATATTTACGTCTACGTTCAGTCCCACATTGCCTAGCCTTTGATCCTTAAACCTCTTTTCGACCTATAAATATAGACCCATAGAGCCTCCAAAAATCATCCGATTCGGGTTAAATCAATATTTTGATTTGACTAGATTCATTTAAGAAAAATATATTTCTCCTCTCCGACGCGACTTCTGAAAATTGTCTCTTCTCTTCAAAGTCGTCTTTTCCCTGCCTTATAAAGGTATCTTTCTTTATTTTTTATACTTCCGTAGTTCATTATTTCTAGACTAATACGATAGAATAATTAGATTATCAATTAGTTTACGTATTTATACATTAGACCTTATCCGTAGTTATTTTTCTTCCGTAAAACACTTTGGCCCTGATTTTTCAAATAGCCATAACTTTTCACTCGTTTATTCAAATTAGATGAAATAGCTTCGTCTTGTTTTCACCTATCCAGTGAACCTGTCACATCAACTGTTTGAAATTTTCAAATTTCGAAATTTGATTAGATTCATATTCAAACTTCTTTTGAACATAACTTGAGTTTCGTAACTCCGATTTAGTTGATTCTTTTTGCAAATCGAAGCTCTTGACCTAAACTTTCTGATAAGGCCAAATTCACATAATTTTGGTACTGTTAGAAATTGTTTTATGTTGCAAGAGTTATTTGCTTGGTTTTGATGTATTCTGAACTGTCTTCTTCGTTCTTCCCGATCTTCTGAGTGATTGCTTATGTGTGGTTACTATTGCTTGCTCACGATAGATTGAACGGAGTGTGACGAGTAGAACTATCAAGAGTTATGAGTGCGAATCATCTTCATCAACATTGCAGGCAAGTTCACACTTTGATCATATCCCTTTATCATCCAGTTTTTATGCATTAGTTCTAATCCTCAAACATTGCATGGTTAGGATGTCATTAACATGTGGGTTGGAAAGTAGCTGATGAGGTAGAACCTATTGCCCTGTTACATTTAAACCCTTGTGAGTTACTTCTACGCTTTGCTTATATTGCTATGCTATGCTCGTAGAAGTGGTTTGGGTGAGTGAAATCCATGACAGATGTGAGATTGTTAATTAATGGTTCAACTTAAGGTGGCAACTTAAATTTACATCTGGGTGGATTGAGGCACCTGGAGTACCCAGTGTTGCCTGTATTTTTGGAAATCCTGGAGTACCCGTGTGATCTTCCTATGGACCGCCACCCAGGCTCAAAGGGAACTGAGATGATTCATGCTAGAAACTTACGTGTGCAGCCACAAGCTATTATGGGCTCTAGCATAGTTGAGTAAGTTACGTGAAGCTCTTGAAGAGGTGGATCAGCAGGTAGTGGGTTGTAGGTATGGTATGGTCTGCCCGGAGTAAAGAGTTAATGTTTCTGAAAGACTGTGTCTCGGTCATCCGTTTCTCAACCATCATGTAGTGCGAGAAATTCAACGGAGGCGATCGAGTCTTGTGGGGAAAAGTGCGCAAAGCTCTGCAGAGTGTACAAACTAATCATGATTAGCCGTGTCCCCAGTTATGAACATCTTGAGTATCTAGTACTTGGAGTATCTTAAGTATCTCAACACGTTACTTAAATAATTTGTTGGGTTATTGATGTTAATTTGGGATTGAGTTGGAGGAACCTTCTCAATATTTTGAACCAACCTTGTAGTTAAATAAAATATATTCCTTGTTGTAGGGAAAAATTGGCTTTTCACAAAAAACATTATAACCATAGAGCTTTTCCACCAGCCATATATGCATGTAGTGATAGCTATTATTCATCATTATCCTATGGTGTGAATTTGCTAGTACATTCAATGTACTGGCCCTTTGTGGCTGCAACGTCTCATGTTGCAGGAATCTTACGACGAGTAAGTGATACGTTAGGGTTACGATTTTTACACTCAACTTTGCCGTTGGTGTTGATGGGAATCCATAACCTTGTTGTTACTTCCGCTATTTGGATTGAGGTAATAGTATTTACGTTATTTTATACATGTGATTTACCTCTGTCATAAATCCTCGAGTACTATGTGTGTCAGCATACCGATCCAGGGATGACACTTAAGCACAGAGACTTGACCATCTGAGGTTAGGTCGCTACAGCTACTCCATCACTCACCCCTGCTGGTTCTTCGTCTCACGCGCACCGCACTCCCATGGAGGCACGGGCCACGCTCATCGCGGCGAACGAGCTCCTGCGTTACCGCCCCGTCGATGACCTCTATGAGGAGTGGCTCGACCGCGTCGCCGAGCTCGTGCGTGCCGCAGGGGGCTCTCCGGCGCCGCCTCACTCTCAGCCTCCACCTCAACCAGCCGCGGGCGACGGGGCTCATGGCATGCCTCCACCGCCTCGATCCCAAGATGGTGCCTTGGCATCAAGATGCGCGCCTCCTCGGTGTGATCCACTGCGCCCGGCGCCCGCGCATGAAGAAAGAAGCTGCCAAGAAATCCCGCGGCCGCGAGAAGCCACACCGGCGCTCCCCGCGCCACCTCGCCAAGACCGCGTGTCGCCTGCAGTGGCGCAGCGCGGGCCTCGCCAAGACCAAGCTCCGCCTCGGAAGCAGGCCCCAGCGATCACGGCTGGCTGTCGTGCCTTCACCCTCGAACTGCGTAGCGTTGCCTGGCCAGGCAAGTTCAAGCTAGATCTACCTCCTCGATACGACAGCACCGCCGTCCCCGCGGAGTTTCTGCAGCTCTATGAGCTGAGCATCGAAGCGGCCAACGGCGACCAAAAAGTCATTGGTATACTGGTTTCCCATGGCTCTCAAGGATGGGGCCCGCTCCTGGCTCCTGAACCTGCAGCACGGCTCGATCTCCTCCTGGGATGAGATGCGTGACCGCTTCGTCGCCAACTTCCAGGGCACTCGCGACCGCCCACCTGCCGCGGGTGACCTACGCCGCATCAAGCAACAGCCAGGAGAGACCCTCCAGAAGTACATCTAGTGCTTCAACAACACCCGCCTCAAGATCCCCAAGGTCATGGACGAAGCCATCATCTCCGCATTCTCAGACGACGTCCGTGATGTCAAGATGAAGGAAGAGCTGTCTATCCACGAGGAGCTTTGCACATCTCAGGAGCTGTTCAACCTGGCGAACAGGTGCGCAAGAGCTGAGGAGGGGCGCCTCTCTCCCCTTGATCTGCCAGCTACAGGAGTGGAGGAAAAGAAGGCCAAGGCCAAGGACGTGAAGCGCAAAGAGGCAGTGGTGCTTGCAGCGGAGCCCGACACCAAGCGGGGCAGAGATCGGCCCGAGTCATCCAAGAACGGCCGTCCATTCTACACCTTCCACAACCTGAACACCCACAACACCAGCGACTATCAAGAGCTCAGAGCCATACGGGAAGGACGCTTTGGTCGACGCCCCGAGCGCAACGACCGGGGCTACGGCTGTGGAGGAGGACGTGGAGGCGGACGCTGGGACGACCATGGCCCGTGCTAGGAGTGGCGCAACCGGCCTCGTGAGGACCGCTAGCAGGACCAACCTCGTGAGGGCGCCTGGAGGGACCCGCCTCGTGAGGATCGCCCCCAGGGCAACGCCGATCTTCCCCCGTTGCCGCCGCCAAGAAGGAATGACAACCACCACCAGGACGAGGGGGCTGGGGGCTTCCAGGAGCCGCGTGCGATCGCTTGCATCTTGGGCGGTGCTCAGACCACAGCCTCTCAGCGCATCTTCAAACAGTTCGCTCGTGAGGTGAACGCGGCGCTCCCCAAGCTCGAGGCCACGCGCCCGCTCAGGTGGTCCCGATGCGCCATCACCTTCAACTCGGCCGACCAGCTCAAGTGCGCAGCCACCTCTGGCACCCTCCCTATGCTGTGCTCCCCAGTCATCAGCAATGTGCAGGTCACCAAGACTCTCATCGACGGTGGCGCAGGGCTCAACGACCTATCCGTCGACACGTTCGACAACCTCCAAGTGCCCTATGAGTAGCTCCAGCCAACCAAGCCTTTCTCATGAGTGACTGATGGTTCCACCACACCGATAGGGCAAGTCCGCCTGCCTGTCACCTTCGGGGAGCGCAAGAACTACCACACCGAGCTCATCGACTTCGACGCCGCACACATCCGCCTGCCGTACAATGCCATCCTCGGATATCCAGCCCTGGCCAAGTTCATGGCAATCACTCACCATGGCTACAACGTCCTCAAGATGCCAGGAAGCGGGGGAATTATCACGGTCCCATGTGAAGAAAGGGATGTGGTGTGCTCCCTTGAGCGCGCACTACAAAAAAATACACTTTCGTGATGATACGTGTTTGTCACAGTAGGTCGCATTTTTTGTCATGCATGTACATCCATGACGATTTTATGACAAAATCAAGATAGTCATACCTATGCTGTCATAGAAGTGTTCCATGAAATTACCAAAATTATCATCATGGAAGTGTCCACTTCCATGACGATTAATCCCGCGTCACAGAAGTGCTTTTGTCAAGGGTGACCGACACATGGCATCCACCGTAATGGAACGCTGTTAAGCTATCGGGTCGGCTTTTGGATCCGATAACCCATTAACAGCCCCGACCAATGGGGATTTTCCACGTGTAAAATCATCATTGGCTGGAGGAAACACGTGTCGGCTCATCGTTGGGACAGATGTCATCCACTCATTGGACAGAAGGCGCCTATGATACGTCGACACGTGGCACGGCCCAACAGAGGTCCATTCCTATGAAAAGGCCGGCCCGTTTGACTTGGTCAAAAGGTGGCGGGCCGGCCCATGTAAATCCTGTTAACGGCATGTTCGCATATAGCCCATTTATAGCCCGCTAACCCAAGGCCCGTTACGCCCTATCCGAATTAGGCCCGGTAGCGTCATCTAGGCCACCCAATATGATTCCAGCTCGTTTTCACTTCTGGCCCATATATGGCCCATGACGTCTTTCGGCCCATATGAGGCCCTATGTAACTCTTGGCCTATTAACGACCCGTGGTGAAACTGGCCCGTAATGAGCAGTGTATCACTTTACACCCATTAACGGCCCATGGTGAAACTGGCCCGTAATGAACAGTGTATCACTTTATACCCATTAACGGCCCGCTATTCTGTTGGGCCGTTTCCAGCCCATGTTATCTTTCGGCCTTCTCAGAGACCATTTATTCTTGGGCTCATTTCCAGCATTCGTTTACTTACGGCCCGTTACTGTCATTTTCTGCTTGTGGGCCAAATTCAGCCCGTGGTTACAGTTGGCCCGTTTGTGGTCCATTAATACGTTGGGCCATTTTCATAGCGTCATCAAATACGGCCTATTAACGATGGCCCGTTATGGTCGGCCCATGAACGGTTGATTCCAACTCTATCCTGTTTACGGCCATAATGCGATCTGTTTGGCCCATGTTTGGCTAATCGATCATACCTCCCGTATAAGGCGCATTGATGATACAGCCCGCAGAAGGCCCATTGGTTCTATGGCCCGTAGAAGGCCCATTGTTTCTACGGCCCATAGAAGGCCCACTGTTTCTACGGCCAGTAGGAGGCCCAGTGTAACTACAGTAAATATTAGCCCATGGTTATTGTGGCCTAGTTTTAAAAAGTAAGGTTATTGCAGCCACTAGCTAACTGCGAAAAAAGAACTGCAATGACTACAAGCAAACAAATAAACAAGACAACAAGGAAATACATAAGCAAGCAACTAACGCTAGGCTATCACAGTTATTACACATATTACATCCACTAGGCATCAAAGTTCACCACCAGTGCAAATATAGGGAACAAAGCAGCATATCATATACACTGGTTGTCAAAGTTGGCGACCAGCGCAAATAAACGCCACAGCAAAACAAATCCAGAACTGAAACCACTTCAGAAGATCGCAAGAAACAATATCCTGGGTACCCATAATGCTGGCAAGATGCTTAGCAAGCTTATTAACTTTCTATCGTTTGGCGCTTAAATCCTCCAGCGCTTGTTGTTGCACCAGAAAATATGCATCTGAATTCTGCAGGGACTTCCTCAGTCCTTCAGCTTCCTGTTGCAGCACATCTGATCGATGTCTTTCAACTTAAAGTTGAGACTCGAGAAGATGAACTGATTCAGGCAACGAGTTCGAAGAGCTTGTGGCAGCAGTAGTGGCCAGTAACTCGAACACTACATGAAGACAGGACTTTTGGGTTCCCTCACTATCGTCAAGATAGTTTTTATGAGCTTTCTTGGAGACCAACAGGGATGTCTCACTATCTTGAACCTTATCTGCATTACTTCCTTTACCATTGGATAACGCGGTACTGTTCTCCAATATTTTGTCTGCATTCTAAAAGAGAAACAAGCAGACACATCACATGTTTACCATGTTGTATATGAAACTCATTTTGGTAAATGAGTTCAGTAGTAAAGTGGACAAGATAACATCATGAAACAAACATATATCTATGTACCATGGTCACTTTATGGTCTATATCATTCTAGTTCTTGTTGCCAAATCAAGATAGAGACAAAGTTCAAATAATATTTGTTCAAGATAAAGCAGAATAGACAGAATATAAGTGTGGGTAACTATAGAGCAATAACAACACTTGTAATGTGCATGACATGAGAACATAACTATTTATTCAATTGAAACTGAAATCAACATAGAGCAGGTTACAACAGCAAACCAGTTAAAGAAACAGGTTTAAAACATACCTGTTGCGCCATTGGAGTTTCAATTCCATCCTTCAAATTTGAAAATAGTTGGTATGAGTAAATACAGTAATGCGAGAGCAAAGGTCCCTTACTAACTACTCGTGTTTGGGTGCTCTGTGGTGGAGACGGTGCTGTGTCAACTGGAACTGGGTTACTATCTGCCGGGGTTGGGGTTAGAAGGGGTGTAGCTGGTTCTCTGTCCAACTGGGTAGGGGTACAATCTGTGAGAGTCTGGGTTATGTGTGGTGGATCTGGTCCTTGGGCAAGTACAACCGTGGTTCTATCTGCATCAACTGGTAGCACTATCTTTTCTGAAGACCGTGTTGTTACTCCCTTAGATACTGCCATCACACTCTCCAATTCAAATGGCTGATAAACAAGAAAAGTAATTGAAAGTATAGACATTGTATGATAGACAGGTGCAATGGATAGTGGGGAATAAAAGAGGGCATGAAATAATTCATATTTATGTTGTCTAACCAAACAGGATAGCATGACACAATTTCACATATATGATGGCTAAGTAAACAGGATAGCATGACACAATTTCACATTATGATGGCTAACTAAAAAATATGGAAAGACATAGTTCAAAATATGAGACTATGTAAACAGGATGACATGACATAACTATATAATGTGTTTATTAAATAGGTTGGCATGCCATAATTCACATACATTCACGGATAGAATGCCATAATTCAAAATATGATGACTGTAAACACTAAATAGGATGAGATGATATAACTATATGATGCCTTTATTAAATGGGTTGCCATGCCATAATTCAGATAGATGATGTGTATGTACTATGTAAACATGATGGCATGATATAATTCAAATATATGATTTATATAGTAAGCAAGTAAGCAGATGGCAATCCATATATGATGTAAAAACTAAGCAATGCAAGACAACATGCATGACATGGGTAATATAACCCTGCCAAGTTTGAGCATAGACCTCAGGGGGAAATAGGACTGGTCATCAGTCTCTGAATCCTCCTCTGAGGAGCTCTCTGTAACCAGCAAGATGTCTGCTTCAGCAGGTAGCATTGTCTGCTCTGAATACCTTGTTTTCACTCCAGATACTTCCATCACCACTTCAAATGGCTGATGCACATGAAGAGTAGTTGAATATACAAACGTTGTCGACAAATGAAACATGTAATACAAAAAATGGTAGCATGATATAATTCACATACATGATGATTTTCTAAACAACATGGCATTGCATAATTCACATATATAATGCCTTTGCAACAAGATAGCATTGTATAATTCACATATATAATGTCTTGCAACAATATGGCAATGCATAATTCACATATATGGTAATTAGACACTAAACAGGTGGCATTCACACAAAGCATGTCTAAACTAATCAAATGACATAGCAATGCAAGACACCATACACATGATATGAGCAACATAACCCTGCCAAGTTAGAGCATACACCTCAGGGGGGAATAGGACTGGTCATCTATCTCTGAATCCTCCTCTAAGGAGCTATCTGTAACCAGCGAGATATGCGCTTCGTCAGATAGCATAGTCTACTCTGAAGACCTTGTTTTCACTCCAGAATTTGCCATCACCGTGTCAAATGGTTGATGCACACGAAGAGCAGTTGAATGTACTAACATTGTTGACAAATGTAATATGTAACGAAAAAAAAGGATGGCCTGATATAATTTACATATAAGATGACTGGCTAAGCAGGATGCCATTGCAAAATTCACATATATGATGCCTGACTAAACAAGATGGCGTTGCATAATTCACATAAACAATGAATAAACTAAACAGATGGCATTCACACAAAGGATGTCTAAACTAAGCAGACGACATATTTGATGTAGAAAGTAAGCAATGCAAGACACCATATGCATGATATAACCAACATCAGCATGCCAAGTTAGAGCGAATACCTTAGGGGGTAAATAGGAGTTGTCTTCTCCTTCTGAATCCCCCTCAGAACAGATATCTTCCTCTCGATTACAATCCGAAATGCGTGGAGGGGGGCTGCCTTTTCGCCTACCATGGAGCGACCTCTGCATGAAATTTTATTGCCACGCAAGGCTCGTCTCTTTTGCTCTACATGTTCAGTTCCATTGTTTACAATAACTGTCATGCATAGGAATAAAACATAGTGAGATTATGTAAGGAGTGCATGCAGAAATCCAGAGTGATGGTAGCAACCTGTGGATAGACCTAAAACAAATAATAGCAGGCAAATAATGGCTTCAGTTAAAAATACAGATAATGGCTTCTTTACTGTTTGCTTCCCACCCAACATGAAACTCATAGTAGACACCGGAGATTAACCAGATAGTAGATAGATACTATTGATAGCGGCCCTGATATGTTCCCCACAACCATTTAAAAACTCAAGTTTGACCATTAGTTTGGAGCTGACTCAGAGTCTAATCGGTGAACAGGACGATAAAGTAGCATGTAATATTAAGCGATGCATAACGTAAGCAGACACGAAAGAGTGCAACCTCTCTTGCGGACCCGTGTAGTCCTCGAGGTCATCTGCTCGGTTGATGATGGTAATGCGGTTTTCATGGCTGCCAGCGGCGGGGAAGACGATCTGAGGCGGCGAAAGACAGTCTGGAGGCTGGATCCCTGCTGTGCTGGACCCTTCTGTTGTTGGAGCAGCTAAGCTGGGGTGGACGATGGTGCAGCAGGAGCGGGACAAACCACGCAAGGTTTTCTTTGACAACTATCTATAGTAGAAGTAATTCTGTAAGGGCTCGTTTGAATTGGAGGATTCCAACAATGCATGGATAGGAAATAGATAGGAATAGGATAGGAATGCACGTGCAAAACAGAGAATTTAAAAACACGGGATTTCTGCCAATCTGGGTGTTTGATTCACAACAATTGGAAGATCAAAGGATGCAAAGAAGCATGGTGAGATTAAGTCAAACCACAAGAAAATGTACGGTTATAATGCTATTATGCTACTATCTCTTAGTCTTGTGCTTCATGAATAGGAATTTGAAAAGGAGGACAAGTGAAAATTAAAATTCCTACGTTTTTGCTTTCAAGGAGACACTAAAGGAACAAATCCGTGTGCTCAGTGGACAATATATATAACATGTAGAGTAAAAAAGAGATGCAACAAGTGTACAACCTCTTTGGCGAAGCCATGTCTATCTCAGCGTGATTGGGTTGGCCAGTGAGGATGCTCCGGCTGACTTTGCTATCGGAGGAGTGGAAGAAGATATTAGGCATCTGGAGATGGAGCCCGAGGTACTGCTCTGCTGTGATGGAGGGTTTCGTCGTTGGAGCAGCTCCGGTGAGTTGTACGACGCCGAGGCTGAAGCAGGACAAGAGAGACAATGAACAACATTAACCTGAGTGGAATTCTAATATCATATCCAATACATGACGTAAAATACATAACCACAAAGTGCTAGATGTAAAATACATCAGCTGCTCATCTCTAAACTTAACTGTCGAAACTAAACTTAACTGTTGAAACTGAACGCACTAGCAAGGTGAGGCTACACGTCGGTCGACTGACTTTTTCATCTCTCGTCAGTCGATTTTGCAGCCGTTGGATATGAAATCAAGGGCCTGTGGTTCATCTTCAACCTCCACCCCCCAGAGCCGCCAGCCACCACCGGCCAAACAGCAGCCCCCCGCCGCCCGTGGCCGGTGGTGCGCCGCCCTGCTACCTCTTGAGCACTGCGTTGAATTTCCCCGAAGAGGAAGGGATGATGCAGCAAAGTAGCGTAAGTATTTCCCTCAGTTTTTGAGAACCAAGGTATCAATCTAGTAGGAGGCTACGCTCGAGTCCCTCGTACCTACACAAAAACAATAGCTCAACGCAACCAATGCGCTTAGGGGTTGTCAATCCCTTCATAGTCACTTACGAAAGTGAGATCTGATAGAGATGATAAATAATATTTTTGGTATGTTTGGTATAGAGATGCAAAGTAAATAAAGTAAAAGCAAAGAAATAATAAAGTGATGGAGATTGATATGATGAGAAAGAGACCCCAGGGCCATAGGTTTCACTAGTGGCTTCTCTCAAGAGCATAAGTATTCTATGGTGGGTGAACAAATTACTATTGAGCAATTGTAGAATTGAGCATAGTTATGAGAATATCTAGGTATGATCATGTATATAGGCATCACGTCCGAGACAAGTAGACCGACACGATTCTGCATCTACTACTATTACTCCACTCATCGAACGCTATCCAGCATGCATCTAGAGTATTAAGTTAAAAACAGAGTAACGCCTTAAGCAAGATGACATGATGTAGAGGGATAGTTTCATGCAATATGATAAAAACCCCATCTTGTTATCCTCGATGGCAACGATACAATACGTGCCTTGCTGCCCCTTCTATCACTGGGAAAGGACACCGCAAGATCGAACCCAAAGCTAAGCACTTCTCCCATGGCAAGAACAACCAATCTAGTAGGCCAAACCAAACTGATAATTCGAAGAGACTTGCAAAGATAACCAATGATACATAAAAGAATTCAGAGAAGATTCAAATATTATTCATAGATAGACAACAAACACACCGCAAAAGAAGATTACATTGAATAGATCTCCACGAGAGAGGGGGAGAACATTGTATTGAGATCCAAAAAGAGAGAAGAAGCCATCTAGTTGCTAGCTATGGACCCGTAGGTCTGAAGTAAACTACTCACACTTCATCGGAGAGGCTTAGATGATGATGTAGAAGCCCTCCGTGATTGATGCCCCCTCCGGCGGAGCTCCGGAACAGGCCGCAAGATGGGATCTCGTGGATACAGAAAGTTGCGGCGGTGGAATTAGGTTTTTGGATCCGTCCCCGATCGTTTGGGGGTACGTGGATATATATAGGAGGAAGAAGTACTTCGGTGGAGCTTCGAGGGGCCCACGAGGTAGGGGGCGCGCCCCCTACCCTCGTGACCACCTCGTGGCTTCCTTGACGGAGGGTCCAAGTCTCCTGGATCTTATCTGATGAGAAAATCACGTTTCCGAAGGTTTCATTCCGTTTGGACTCCATTTGATATTCCTTTTCATCGAAACCCTAAAACAGGCAAAAAACAACAATTCTGGGCTGGGCCTCCGGTTAATAGTTTTGTCCCAAAAATAATATAAAAGTGGATAATAAAGCCCAATAATGTTTAAAACAGTAGATAATATAGTATGGAGCAATCAAAAATTATAGATACGTTGGAGACGTATCAAGCATCCCCAAGCTTAATTCCTGCTCGTCCTCGAGTAGGTAAATGATAAAAACAGAATTTTTGATGCGGAGTGCTACTTGGCATAATTTCAATGTAAATCTTCTTAATTGTGGTATGAATATTCAGATTCTAAAGGTTCAAGACAAAAGTTCATAATGATATAAAAATAATAATACTTCAAGCATACTAACAAAGCAATTATGTCTTCTCAAAATATCATGGCCAAAGAAAGCTATCCCTACAAAATCATATAGTCTGGCTATGCTCTATCTTCACCACACAAAGTATTTAAATCATGCACAACCCCGATGACAAGCCAAGCAATTGTTTCATACTTTTTCGATCTTCACGCAATACATGAGCATGAGCCATGGATATAGCACTATATGTGGAATAGAATGGTGGTTGTGGGGAAGACAAAAAGGGAGGAGATAGTCTCACATCAACTAGGCGTATTAACGAGCTATGGAGATGCCCATCAATAGATATCAACGTGAGTGAGTAGGGATTGCCATGCAACGGATGCACTAGAGCTATAAGTATATGAAAGCTCAAAAGAAACTAAGTGGGTGTGCATCCAACTCGCTTGTTCACGAAGACCTAGGGCATTTTGAGGAAGCCCATTATTGGAATATACGAGCCAAGTTCTATAATGAAAAATTCCCACTAGTATATGAAAGTGACATAATGAGAGACTCTCTATCATGAAGATCATGGTGCTACTTTGAAGCACAAGTGTGGTAAAAGGATAGTAACATTGTCCCTTCTCTCTTTTTCTCTCATCTCTCTTTTTTTATTTGGACCTTTCTCTCTTTTTTATGGCCTCTTTTTTTCGTCCGGAGTCTCATCCCGACTTGTCGGGGAATCATAGTCTCCATCATCCTTTCCTCACTGGGACAATGCTCTAATAATGATGATCATCACACTTTTATTTACTTACAACTCATGAATTACAACTCGATTCTTAGAACAAAATATGACTCTATATGAATGGCTTCGGCGGTGTACCGGGATATGCAATGAATCAAGAGTAACATGTATGAAAGAATTATGAACGGTGGCTTTGCCACAAATACGATGTCAACTACATGATCATGCTAGCAATATGACAATGATGGAGCGTGTCATAATGAACGGAACGGTGGAAAGTTGCATGGCAATATATCTCGGAATGGCTATGGAAATGCCATGATAGGTAGGTATGGTGGCTGTTTTGAGGAAGGTATTTGGTGGGTGTATGATACCGGTGAAAAGTGCGCAGTATTAGAGAGGCTAGCAATGGTGGAAGGAAGGAAAGTGTGTATAATCCATGGACTCAATATTAGTCGTAAAGAACTCATATACTTATTGCAAAAATCTAGAAGTTATCAAAGCAAAGTATTACGCGCATGCTCCTAGGGGGATAGATTGGTAGGAAAATACCATCGCTCGTCCCCGACCGCCACTCATAAGGAAGACAATCAATAAATAAATCATGCTCCGACTTCATCACATAACGGTTCACCGTACGTGCATGCTACGGGAATCACAAACTTTAACACAAGCATTTCTCAAATTCACAACTACTCAACTAGCATGACTCTAATATCACCATCCTCATATCTCAAAACAATTATCAAGCATCAATTTCTTCTTAGTATTCAACACACTCATACGAAATTTTTATTATTAATCTTACATACCAAGCATATTAGGATTTTAATCAAATTACCATGCTATTAAGACTCTCAAAATAATCTAAGTGAAGCATGAGAGATCAATAGTTTCTATAAAACAAATCCACCACCATGCTCTAAAAGATATAAGTGAAGCACTAGAGCAAAACTATCAAATTCCAAATCATGTATGGCTCTCTCAAAAGGTGTATGCAGAAAGGATGATTGTGGTAAACTAATAAGCAAAGACTCAAATCATAAAAGACGCTCCAAGCAAAACACATATCATGTGGTGAATAAAAATATAGCTCCAAGTAAAGTTACCGATAGAAGTAGACAAAAGAGGGAATGCCTTCCGGGGCATCCTCAAGCTTTGGCTTTTAGGTGTCCTTAGATTATCTTGGGGGTGCCATGGGCATCCCCAAGCTTAGGCTCTTGCCACTCCTTGTTCCATAATCCATCAAATCTTTACCCAAAACTTGAAAACTTCACAACACAAAACTTAAAGTAGAAAACTTGTGAGCTCCGTTAGCGAAAGAAAACAAAAGACCATGTCAAGGTACTGTAATGAACTCATTCTTTATTTATGTTGGTGTTATACCTACTGTACTACAACTTCTCTATGGATTATAAACTATTTTACTAGCCATAGATTCATCAAAATAAGCAAACAACACACGGAAAACAGAATCTGTCAAAAACAGAACAGTCTGTAGTAATCTGTAGCTAGCGCAAGATCTGGAACCCCAAAAATTCTAAAATAAATTGCTGGAAGTGAGGAATTTATCTATTAATCACCTGAAAAAATAATTAACTAAATATCACTTTTAAAATAAAATTGACAGCAGTTCTCGTGAGCGCTAAAGTTTCTGTTTTTTACAGCAAGTTTAACAAGACTTTCCCCAAGTCTTCCCAACGGTTCTACTTGGCACAAACACTAATTAAACACAAAAAACACAACCAGAACCGAGGCTAAATAATTTATTTATTACTAAACAGGAGCAAAAATCAAGGAATAAAAATAAAATTGGGTTGCCTCCCAACAAGCGCTATCATTTAACGCCCCTAGCTAGGCATAACAAGCAAGAATAGATCTAGGTATTGCCATCTTTGGTAGGCAATCCATAAGTGGATCTCATGATAGATTCATATGGTAATTTGATTTTCTTTCTAGGTAAGTGTTCCATGCCCTTTTTTTAATGGAAATTGAAATCTAATATTCCCTTCCTTCATATCAATAATTGCACCAACCGTTCTAAGGAAAGGTCTACCGAGAATAATAGGGCAAGAAGGATTGCAATCTATATCAAGAACGATAAAATCTATGTGCACATAATTCCTATTAGCAACAATAAGAACATCATTAATCTTCCCATAGGTTTCCTAATAGTGGAATCCGCAAGATGCAAGTTTAGAGAGCAATCATCAAAATCACGGAAATCTAGTAAATCACACAAAGTTTTGGGAATAGTAGAGACACTAGCACCCAAATCACACAAAGCATAAAACTCATAATTTTTAATTTTAATTTTAATAGTTGGTTCCCACTCATCATAAAGTTTTCTAGGGATAGAAACTTCCAATTCAAGTTTTTCTTCATAAGATTGCATCAAGGCATCAATGATATGTTTAGTAAACGCTTTATTTTGACTATAAGCGTGAGGAGATTTTAGCACGGATTGCAACAAGGAAATACAATCAATCAAAGATCAATTTTCATAGTTAAATTCCTTGAAATCCATAATAGTGGGTTTAGCAACATCTAGGGTTTTAATTTCTTCAATCCCACTTTTATCAAATTTAGCATCAAGATCAACAAATTCTGAATTCTTAGAACGCCTTCTAGGTAAAGGTGGATTATATTCAGTCCCATCATTATCAAGATTCATATTGTAAAACAAAGATTTAATAGCGGACACATCAATAACTTTTAGATCTTCATCATTATTTTCATAAGAACTAGAATAACACGCTTTTATAAAGGCATCTTTCTTAGCATGCATCCTAGCGGTTCTTTCTTTGCACTCGTCAATGGAAATTCTCATGGCTTTGAGAGACTCATTGATATCCTGCTTAGGTGGAATAGATCTAAGTTTCAAAGAATCAACATCAAGAGCAATTCTATCAATGTTCCTAGCCAAATTATCAATCTTAAGCAATTTTTCTTCAATCATAGCATTAAAATTCTTTTGCGAAGAAATAAATTCTTTAATATTAGATTCAAAATCAGAGGGCATCTTATTATAATTTCCATAAGAATTGTTGTAGGAATTACCATAATTATTAGAGTGATTACTAGGATAAGGCCTAGGATTGAAATTTCCTCTATACGCGTTGTTACCAAAATTGTTCCTACCAACAAAATTCACATCCATAGATTCATTATTATTCTCAATCAAAGTAGACAAGGGCACATCATTAGGATCAGAAGAAACACTCTTATAAGCAAATAATTTCATAAGTTCATCCATCTTTCCACTCAAAACATTAATTTCTTCTATCGCATGCACCTTTTTAGTAGATCTTTCAGTATGCAATTGAGAATAATTAACCATAATATTATCTTGAGCCATCACGACAAACAAGCAATCCAATACACAAGAAAACAAAAAGCAAACGACAAAAGAGGCAAATAGAGAGGGAGGATAGAGATAGAGAGGGCGAATAAAATGGCAAGGGTGAAGTGGGGGAGAGGAAAACGAGAGGCAAATGGCAAATAATGTAATGCGGGAGATAGGGATTGTGATGGGCACTTGGTATGTTGACTTTTGCGCAGACTCCCCGGAAACGGCGCCAGAAATTCTTCTTGCTACCTCTTGAGCACTGTGTTGGATTTCCCCGAAGAGGAAGGGATGATGCAGCAAAGTAGCGTAAGTATCTCCCTCAGTTTTTGAGAACCTAGGTATCAATCCAGTAGGGGCTACGCTCGAGTCCCTCGTACCTACACAAAACAATAGCTCAACGCAACAAACGCGCTTAGGGGTTGTCAATCCCTTCATGGTCACTTACGAAAGTGAGATCTGATAGAGATGATAAATAATATTTTTGGTATTTTTGGTATATAGATGCAAAGTAAATAAAGTAAAAGCAAAGTAAAAGCAAAGCAATAATAAAGTGATGGAGATTGATATGATGAGAAAGAGACCCGGGGGCCATAGGTTTCACTAGTGGCTTCTCTCAAGAGCATAAATATTCTATGGTGGGTGAACAAATTACTGTTGAGCAATTGACAGAATTGAGCATAGTTATGAGAATATCTAGGTATGATCATGTATATAGGCATCACGTCCGAGACAAGTAGACCGAAACGATTATGCATGTACTACTATTACTCCACTCATCGACCGCTATCCAGCATGCATCTAGAGTATTAAGTTAAAAACAGAGTAACGCCTTAAGCAAGATGACATGATGTAGAGGGATAGTTTCATGCAATATGATAAAAAAACCTATCTTGTTATCCTCGATGGCAATGATTCAATACGTGCCTTGCTGCCCCTTCTGCCACTGGGAAAGGACACCGCAAGATCGAACCCAAAGCTAAGCACTTCTCCCATGGCAAGAACAACCAATCTAGTAGGCCAAACCAAACTGATAATTCGAAGAGACTTGCAAAGATAACCAATCATACATAAAAGAATTCAGAGAAGATTCAAATATTATTCATAGATAGACTTGATCATAAACCCACAATTCATCGGTCTCAATAAACACACCGCAAAAAGAAGATTACATCGAATAGATCTCCACGAGAGAGGGGGAGAACATTGTATTGAGATCCAAAAAGAGAGAAGAAGCCATCTAGCTACTAGCTATGGACCCGTAGGTCTGAAGTAGAATACTCACACTTCATCGGAGGGGCTTGGATGATGATGTAAAATCCCTCCGTGATCGATGCCCCCTCCGGCGGAGCTCCGGAACAGGCCCCAAGATGGGATCTCATGGATACAGAAAGTTCCGGCGGTGGAATTAGGTTTTTGGCTCCGTCCCCGATCGTTTGGGGGTACGTGGATATATATAGGAGGAACAAGTATGTTGGTGGAGCTTCGAGGGGCCCACGAGGCAGGGGGCGCGCCCTAGGGGGGCGCCCCTACCCTCGTGACCACCTCGTGGCTTCCTTGACGAAGGGCCCAAGTCTTCTGGATCTTATCTGATGAGAAAATCACGTTTCCGAAGGTTTCATTCCGTTTGGACTCCGTTTGATATTCCTTTTCTTCGAAACCCTAAAATAGGCAAAAAACAGCAATTCTGGGCTGGGCCTCCGGTTAATAGGTCAGTCCCAAAAATAATATAAAAGTGGATAATAAAGCCCAATAATGTTTAAAGCAGTAGATAATATAGCATGGAGCAATCAAAAATTATAAATACGTTGGAGATGTATCACACCCCGCCTG